>NW_027478617.1:300000-600000 GCF_051014685.1 Ptiloglossa arizonensis | reverse complement strand
GTTATACGTTATACGTTATACGTTATACGTTATACGCTATACGTTATACGTTATACGTTATACGTTTTACGTTATACGTTATACGTTTTACGTTATACGTTATACGTTATACGTTATACGTTATACGTTATACGTTATACGTTACACGTTATTCGTAATACATTATACGTGATACGGTATATGTTGTACGTCATACGTTATACGTTATACGTTATACGTTATACGTTATACGTTATACGTTTTACGATATACGTTATACGTTATACGTTATACGCTATACGTTATATAATACGTTATGCCTTATACGTTTTACGTTATTCGTTATACGTTATACGTTATACGTTATACGTTATACGTTTTACGTTATACGTTATACGTTATACATTGTACGTTATACGTTATACGTTATACTTTATACGTTATACGTTATACGTTATACGTTATACGTTATACGGTATACGTTATACGTTATGCGTTATACGTTTTACGTTATACGTTATACGTTATACGTTATACGTTATACGTTATACGTTATACGTTATACGTTATACGTTATATAATACGTTATGCGTTATACGTTTTACGTTATTCGTTATACGTTATACGTTATACGTTATACGTTATACGTTATACGTTATACGTTATACGTTACACGTTATTCGTAACACATTATACGTGATACGGTATACGTTGTACTTCATACGTTATACGTTATACGTTATACGTTATACCTTATACGTTATACGTTATACGTTATACGTTATACGTTATACGTTATACGTTATACGTTATACGTTATACGCTATACGTTATACGTTATACGTTACACGTTATTCGTAATACATTATACGTGATACGGTATACGTTTTACGTCATACGTTATACGTTATACGTTATACGTTATACGTTATACGTTTTACGTTATACGTTATACGTTATACGTTACACGTTATACGTTACACGTTATACGTTTTACGATATACGTTATACGTTATACGATACACGTTATACGTTATACGTTATACGTTATACGTTATACGTTATACGTTATACGCTATACGTTATACGTTATACGTTACACGTTATTCGTAATACATTATACGTGATACGGTATACGTTGTACGTCATACGTTATACGTTATACGTTATACGTTATACGTTTTACGTTATACGTTATACGTTTTACTTTACACGTTATACGTTACACGTTATACGTTTTACGATATACGTTATACGTTGTACGTTATACGTTATACGTTATACGTTATACGTTATACGTTATACGTTATACGTTATACGTGATACGTTATACGTGATACGTTATACGTTATACGTTATACGTTATACGTTATACGTTATACCTCATACGTTATACGTTATACGTTATACGTTATGCGTTCTACGTTATACGTTATACGTTATACGTTATACGTTATACGTTTTACGTTATACGCTATAGGTTATACGTTATACGTTATACGTTATACGTTATACGTTATACGTTATACGTTATACGTTATACGTTATACCTTATACGTTATACGTTATACGTTATACGTTATACGTTATACGTTATACGTTATACGTTATACGTTATACGCTATACGTTATACGTTATACGTTATACGTTATACGTTATACGTTATACGTTTTACGTTATACGTTATACGTTATACATTATACGTTATACGTTATACGTTATACGTTATACGTTATACGTTATACGTTACACGTTATTCGTAATACATTATACGTGATACGGTATACGTTGTACGTCATACGTTATACGTTATACGTTATACGTTATACGTTATACGCTATACGTTATATAATACGTTATGCCTTATACGTTTTACGTTATTCGTTATACGTTACACGTTATACGTTATACGTTATACGTTTTACGTTATACGTTATACGTTATACATTGTACGTTATACGTTATACGTTATACGTTATACGTTATACGTTATACGTTACACGTTATTCGTAATACATTATACGTGATACGTTATACGTTATACCTTATACGTTATACGTTATACGTTATACGTTATACGTTATACGTTATACGTTATACGTTATACGTTATACGCTATACGTTATACGTTATACGTTATACGTTATACGTTATACGTTATACGTTTTACGTTATACGTTATACGTTTTACGTTATACGTTATACGTTATACATTATACGTTATACGTTATACGTTATACGTTATACGTTATACGTTATACGTTATACGTTATACGCTATACGTTATATAATACGTTATGCCTTATACGTTTTACGTTATTCGTTATACGTTACACGTTATACGTTATACGTTATACGTTTTACGTTATACGTTATACGTTATACGTTATACGTTATACGTTATACGTTTTACGTTATACGTTATACGTTATACGTTATACGTTATACATTATACGTTATACGTTATACGTTATACGTTATACCTTATACGTTATACGTTATACGTTATACGTTATACGTTATACGTTATACGTTATACGTTATACGTTATACGCTATACGTTATACGTTATACGTTATACGTTATACGTTATACGTTATACGTTTTACGTTATACGTTATACGTTATACATTATACGTTATACGTTATACGTTATACGTTATACGTTATACGTTATACGTTACACGTTATTCGTAATACATTATACGTGATACGGTATACGTTGTACGTCATAGGTTATACGTTATACGTTATACGTTATACGTTATACGTTATACGTTATACGTTACACGTTATTCGTAATACATTATACGTGATACGGTATACGTTGTACGTCATACGTTATACGTTATACGTTATACGTTATACGTTATACGTTATACGTTATACGTTATACGTGATACGTTATACGTGATACGTTATACGTTATACGTTATACGTTATACGTTATACGTTATACCTCATACGTTATACGTTATACGTTATACGTTATGCGTTCTACGTTATACGTTATACGTTATACGTTATACGTTATACGTTTTACGTTATACGCTATAGGTTATACGTTATACGTTATACGTTATACGTTATACGTTATACGTTATACGTTATACGTTATACGTTATACCTTATACGTTATACGTTATACGTTATACGTTATACGTTATACGTTATACGTTATACGTTATACGCTATACGTTATACGTTATACGTTATACGTTTTACGTTATACGTTATACGTTTTACGTTATACGTTATACGTTATACGTTATACGTTATACGTTATACGTTATACGTTACACGTTATTCGTAATACATTATACGTGATACGGTATATGTTGTACGTCATACGTTATACGTTATACGTTATATGTTATACGTTATACGTTATACGTTTTACGATATACGTTATACGTTATACGTTATACGCTATACGTTATATAATACGTTATGCCTTATACGTTTTACGTTATTCGTTATACGTTATACGTTATACGTTATACGTTATACGTTATACCTCATACGTTATACGTTATACGTTATACGTTATGCGTTCTACGTTATACGTTATACGTTATACGTTATACGTTATACGTTTTACGTTATACGCTATAGGTTATACGTTATACGTTATACGTTATACGTTATACGTTATACGTTATACGTTATACGTTATACGTTATACCTTATACGTTATACGTTATACGTTATACGTTATACGTTATACGTTATACGTTATACGTTATACGTTATACGCTATACGTTATTCGTTATACGTTATACGTTATACGTTATACGTTATACATTTTACGTTATACGTTACACGTTATTCGTAACACATTATACGTGATACGGTATACGTTGTACTTCATACGTTATACGTTATACGTTATACGTTATACCTTATACGTTATACGTTATACGTTATACGTTATACGTTATACGCTATACGTTATACGTTATACGTTACACGTTATTCGTAATACATTATACGTGATACGGTATACGTTGTACGTCATACGTTATACGTTATACGTTATACGTTATACGTTTTACGTTATACGTTATACGTTATACGTTACACGTTATACGTTACACGTTATACGTTTTACGATATACGTTATACGTTATACGATACACGTTATACGTTATACGTTATACGTTATACGTTATACGTTATACGTTATACGCTATACGTTATACGTTATACGTTACACGTTATTCGTAATACATTATACGTGATACGGTATACGTTGTACGTCATACGTTATACGTTATACGTTATACGTTATACGTTTTACGTTATACGTTATACGTTTTACTTTACACGTTATACGTTACACGTTATACGTTTTACGATATACGTTATACGTTGTACGTTATACGTTATACGTTATACGTTATACGTTATACGTTATACGTTATACGTTATACGTGATACGTTATACGTGATACGTTATACGTTATACGTTATACGTTATACGTTATACGTTATACCTCATACGTTATACGTTATACGTTATACGTTATACGTTATGCGTTCTACGTTATACGTTATACGTTATACGTTATACGTTATACGTTTTACGTTATACGCTATAGGTTATACGTTATACGTTATACGTTATACGTTATACGTTATACGTTATACGTTATACGTTATACGTTATACCTTATACGTTATACGTTATACGTTATACGTTATACGTTATACGTTATACGTTATACGTTATACGTTATACGCTATACGTTATACGTTATACGTTATACGTTATACGTTATACGTTATACGTTTTACGTTATACGTTATACGTTATACATTATACGTTATACGTTATACGTTATACGTTATACGTTATACGTTATACGTTACACGTTATTCGTAATACATTATACGTGATACGGTATACGTTGTACGTCATACGTTATACGTTATACGTTATACGTTATACGTTATACGCTATACGTTATATAATACGTTATGCCTTATACGTTTTACGTTATTCGTTATACGTTACACGTTATACGTTATACGTTATACGTTTTACGTTATACGTTATACGTTATACATTGTACGTTATACGTTATACGTTATACCTTATACGTTATACGTTATACGTTATACGTTATACGTTATACGGTATACGTTATACGTTATGCGTTATACGTTTTACGTTATACGTTATACGTTATACGTTATACGTTATACGTTATACGTTATACGTTATACGTTATACGTTATACGTTATACGTTATACTTTATACGTTATACCTTATACGTTATACGTTATACGTTATACGTTATACGTTATACGTTATACGTTATACGTTATACGTTATACGTTATACGCTATACGTTATACGTTATACGTTATACGTTATACGTTATACGTTATACGTTTTACGTTATACGTTATACGTTATACATTATACGTTATACGTTATACGTTATACGTTATACGTTATACGTTATACGTTACACGTTATTCGTAATACATTATACGTGATACGGTATACGTTGTACGTCATAGGTTATACGTTATACGTTATACGTTGTACGTTATACGTTATACGTTATACGTTACACGTTATTCGTAATACATTATACGTGATACGGTATACGTTGTACGTCATACGTTATACGTTATACGTTATACGTTATACGTTTTACGTTATACGTTATACGTTTTACGTTACACGTTATACGTTACACGTTATACGTTTTACGATATACGTTATACGTTGTACGTTATACGTTATACGTTATACGTTATACGTTATACGTTATACGTTATACGTTATACGTGATACGTTATACGTGATACGTTATACGTTATACGTTATACGTTATACGTTATACGTTATACCTCATACGTTATACGTTATACGTTATACGTTATGCGTTCTACGTTATACGTTATACGTTATACGTTATACGTTATACGTTTTACGTTATACGCTATAGGTTATACGTTATACGTTATACGTTATACGTTATACGTTATACGTTATACGTTATACGTTATACGTTATACCTTATACGTTATACGTTATACGTTATACGTTATACGTTATACGTTATACGTTATACGTTATACGTTATACGCTATACGTTATACGTTATACGTTATACGTTATACGTTATACGTTATACGTTTTACGTTATACGTTATACGTTATACATTATACGTTATACGTTATACGTTATACGTTATACGTTATACGTTATACGTTATACGTTATACGTGATACGTTATACGTGATACGTTATACGTTATACGTTATACGTTATACGTTATACGTTATACCTCATACGTTATACGTTATACGTTATACGTTATGCGTTATACGTTATACGTTATACGTTATACGTTATACGTTATATAATACGTTATGCCTTATACGTTTTACGTTATTCGTTATACGTTATACGTTATACGTTATACGTTATACGTTATACGTCATAGGTTATACGTTATACGTTATTCGTTATGCGTTATACGTTATACGTTATACGTTACACGTTATTCGTAATACATTATACGTGATACGGTATACGTTGTACGTCATACGTTATACGTTATACGTTATACGTTATACGTTATACGCTATACGTTATATAATACGTTATGCCTTATACGTTTTACGTTATTCGTTATACGTTACACGTTATACGTTATACGTTATACGTTTTACGTTATACGTTATACGTTATACATTGTACGTTATACGTTATACGTTACACGTTATTCGTAATACATTATACGTGATACGGTATACGTTGTACGTCATACGTTATACGTTATACGTTATACGTTATACGTTATACGTTATACGTTATACGTTATACGTTATACGTTACACGTTATTCGTAATACATTATACGTGATACGGTATACGTTGTACGTCATACGTTATACGTTATACGTTATACGTTATACGTTATACGTTATACGTTATACGCTATACGTTACACGTTTTCGGAATACATTATACGTGATACGGTATACGTTGTACGTCATACGTTATACGTTATACGTTATACGTTATACGTTATACGTTTTACGATATACGTTATACGTTATACGTTATACGCTATACGTTATACGTTATACGTTACATGTTATTCGTAATACATTATACGTGATACGGTATACGTTGTACGTCATACGTTATACGTTATACGTTATACGTTATACGTTATACGTTATACGTCATAGGTTATACGTTATACGTTATTCGTTATGCGTTATACGTTATACGTTATACGTTATACGTTACACGTTATTCGTAATACATTATACGTGGTTCGGTATACGTTGTACGTCATACGTTATACGTTATACGTTATACGTTATACGTTATACGCTATACGTTATATAATACGTTATGCCTTATACGTTTTACGTTATTCGTTATACGTTATACGTTATACGTTATACGTTATACGTTTTACGTTATACGTTATACGTTATACATTGTACGTTATACGTTATACGTTATACCTTATACGTTATACGTTATACGTTATACGTTATACGTTATACGGTATACGTTATACGTTATGCGTTATACGTTTTACGTTATACGTTATACGTTATACGTTATACGTTATACGTTATACGTTATACGTTATACGTTATATAATACGTTATGCGTTATACGTTTTACGTTATTCGTTATACGTTATACGTTATACGTTATACGTTATACGTTATACGTTATACGTTATACGTTACACGTTATTCGTAACACATTATACGTTATACGTTATACGTTATACGTTATACGTTATACGTTATACGTTATACGTTATACGTTATACCTTATACGTTATACGTTATACGTTATACGTTATACGTTATACGTTATACGTTATACGTTATACGTTATACGTTATACGTTATACGTTATACGTTATACGTTATACGTTATACGTTATACGTTTTACGTTATACGTTATACGTTATACATTGTACGTTATACGTTATACGTTATACGTTATACGTTATACGTTATACGTTATACGTTATACGTTATATAATACGTTATGCGTTATACGTTTTACTTTATTCGTTATACGATACACGTTATACGTTATACGTTATACGTTATACGTTATACGTTATACGTGATACGTTATACGTGATACGTTATACGTTATACGTTATACGTTATACGTTATACGTTATACATCATACGTTATACGTTATACGTTATACGTTATGCGTTATACGTTATACGTTATACGTTATACGTTATACGTTATACGTTATATAATACGTTATGCCTTATACGTTTTACGTTATTCGTTATACGTTATACGTTATACGTTATACGTTATACGTTATACGTCATAGGTTATACGTTATACGTTATTCGTTATGCGTTATACGTTATACGTTATACGTTATACGTTATACGGTATACGATATACGTTATGCGTTTTACGTTATTCGTGATACGTTATACGTTATACGTTATACGTTATACGTTATACGTTATACGTAATACGTTATACGTTATACGTTATACGATATACGTGATACGTTATACGTTATACGTTATACGTCATAGGTTATACGTTATACGTAATTCGTTAGGCGTTATACGTTATACGTTATACGTTATACGTTATACGTTATACGTTATACGTTATACGTTATACGTTATACGTTATACGGTATACGTTATGCGTTATGCGTTATATGTTATACGTTATACGTTATACGTTATACGTTATACGTTATACGGTATACGATATACGTTATGCGTTATATGTTATACGTTATACGTTATACGTTATACGTCATAGGTTATACGTTATTCGTTATACGTTATACGTAATACGTTATACGTTATACGTTATACGATATACGTGATACGTTATACGTTATACGTTATACGTCATAGGTTATACGATATACGTTATTCGTTAGGCGTTATACGTTATACGTTATACGTTATACGTTATACGTTATACGTTATATGGTATACGATATACGTTATGCGTTATACGTTATACGTCATAGGTTATACGTTATACGTTATTCGTTATGCGTTATACGTTATACGTTATACGTTATACGTTATACGGTATACGATATACGTTATGCGTTTTACGTTATTCGTGATACGTTATACGTTATACGTTATAAGTTATACGTTATACGTTATACGTAATACGTTATACGTTATACGTTATACGTTATACGGTATACGTGATGCGTTATACGTTATACGTTATACGTCATAGGTTATACGATATACGTTATTCGTTAGGCGTTATACGTTATACGTTATACGTTATACGTTATACGTTATACGTTATATGGTATACGTTATACGTTATACGTTATACGTTATACGTTATACGTTATACGTTATACGTTATACGTTATACGTTATACATTACATGTTATACGTTCTACGTTATACGTTATACGTTATACGTTATATGGTATACGTTATACGTTATACGTTATACGTTTTACGTTATACGTTATACGTTATACATTGTACGTTATACGTTATACGTTATACGTTATACGTTATACGTTATACGTTATACGTTATACGTTATATAATACGTTATGCGTTATACGTTTTACTTTATTCGTTATACGATACACGTTATACGTTATACGTTATACGTTATACGTTATACGTTATACGTGATACGTTATACGTGATACGTTATACGTTATACGTTATACGTTATACGTTATACGTTATACATCATACGTTATACGTTATACGTTATACGTTATGCGTTATACGTTATACGTTATACGTTATACGTTATACGTTATACGTTATATAATACGTTATGCCTTATACGTTTTACGTTATTCGTTATACGTTATACGTTATACGTTATACGTTATACGTTATACGTCATAGGTTATACGTTATACGTTATTCGTTATGCGTTATACGTTATACGTTATACGTTATACGTTATACGGTATACGATATACGTTATGCGTTTTACGTTATTCGTGATACGTTATACGTTATACGTTATACGTTATACGTTATACGTTATACGTAATACGTTATACGTTATACGTTATACGATATACGTGATACGTTATACGTTATACGTTATACGTCATAGGTTATACGTTATACGTAATTCATTAGGCGTTATACGTTATACGTTATACGTTATACGTTATACGTTATACGTTATACGTTATACGTTATACGTTATACGTTATACGGTATACGTTATGCGTTATGCGTTATATGTTATACGTTATACGTTATACGTTATACGTTATACGTTATACGGTATACGATATACGTTATGCGTTATATGTTATACGTTATACGTTATACGTTATACGTCATAGGTTATACGTTATTCGTTATACGTTATACGTAATACGTTATACGTTATACGTTATACGATATACGTGATACGTTATACGTTATACGTTATACGTCATAGGTTATACGATATACGTTATTCGTTAGGCGTTATACGTTATACGTTATACGTTATACGTTATACGTTATACGTTATATGGTATACGATATACGTTATGCGTTATACGTTATACGTCATAGGTTATACGTTATACGTTATTCGTTATGCGTTATACGTTATACGTTATACGTTATACGTTATACGGTATACGATATACGTTATGCGTTTTACGTTATTCGTGATACGTTATACGTTATACGTTATAAGTTATACGTTATACGTTATACGTAATACGTTATACGTTATACGTTATACGTTATACGGTATACGTGATGCGTTATACGTTATACGTTATACGTCATAGGTTATACGATATACGTTATTCGTTAGGCGTTATACGTTATACGTTATACGTTATACGTTATACGTTATACGTTATATGGTATACGTTATACGTTATACGTTATACGTTATACGTTATACGTTATACGTTATACGTTATACGTTATACGTTATACGTTACATGTTATACGTTCTACGTTATACGTTATACGTTACATGTTATACGTTCTACGTTATACGTTATGCGTTATACGTTATACGTTATACGTTATACGTTATACGTTATACGTTATACGTTATACGTTATACGTTATACGTTATACGTTATACGTTATACGTTATACGTTATACGTTATACGTTATACGTTATACGTTATACGTTATACGTTATACGTTATACGTTACATGTTATACGTTCTACGTTATACGTTATACGTTACATGTTATACGTTCTACGTTATACGTTATGCGTTATACGTTATACGTTATACGTTATACGTTATACGTTATACGATATACGTTATACGTTATACGTTATACGTTATACGTTATACGTTATACGTTATTCGTTATACGTTATACGTTATACGTTATACGTTATACGTTATACGTTATACGTTATACGTTATACGTTATACGTTATACGTTATACGTTATACGTTAAACGTTATACGTTATACGTTATACGTCATACGTTATACGTTATACGTTATATGGTATACGATATACGTTATGCGTTATACGTTATACGTCATAGGTTATACGTTATACGTTATTCGTTATGCGTTATACGTTATACGTTATACGTTATACGGTATACGATATACGTTATGCGTTTTACGTTATTCGTGATACGTTATACGTTATACGTTATACGTTATACGTTATACGTTATACGTAATACGTTATACGTTATACGTTATACGGTATACGTGATACGTTATACGTTATACGTTATACGTCATAGGTTATACGTTATACGTTATTCGTTAGGCGTTATACGTTATACGTTATACGTTATACGTTATACGTTATACGATATACGTGATACGTTATACGTTATACGTTATACGTCATAGGTTATACGTTGTACGATATTCGTTAGGCGTTATACGTTATACGTTATACGTTATACGTTATATGTTATACGTTATATGGTATACGTTATACGTTATACGTTATACGTTATACGTTATATGTTATACGTTATACGGTATACGTTATACGTTATACGTTATACGTTATACGTTATACGTTATACGTTATACGTTATACGTTATACGTTATACGTTATACGTTATACGTTATACGTTATACGTTATACGTTATACGTTATACCTTATACGTTATACGTTATACGTTATACGTTATACGTTATACGTTATACGTTATACGTTATACGTTATACGTTATACGTTATACGTTATACGTTATACGTTATACGTTATACGTTATACGTTTTACGTTATACGTTATACGTTATACATTGTACGTTATACGTTATACGTTATACGTTATACGTTATACGTTATACGTTATACGTTATATAATACGTTATGCGTTATACGTTTTACTTTATTCGTTATACGTTATACGTTATACGTTATACGTTATACGTTATACGTTATACGTTATACGTTATACCTTATACGTTATACGTTATACGTTATACGTTATACGTTATACGTTATACGTTATACGTTATACGTTATACGCTATACGTTATACGTTATACGTTATACGTTATACGTTATACGTTATACGTTTTACGTTATACGTTATACGTTATACATTATACGTTATACGTTATACGTTATACGTTATACGTTATACGTTATACGTTATACGTTACACGTTATTCGTAATACATTATACGTGATACGGTATACGTTGTACGTCATACGTTATACGTTATACGTTATACGTTATACGTTATACGTTATACGTTATACGTTATACGTTACACGTTATTCGTAATACATTATACGTGATACGGTATACGTTGTACGTCATACGTTATACGTTATACGTTATACGTTATACGTTATACGTTATACGTTATACGTTACACGTTATTCGTAATACATTATACGTGATACGGTATACGTTGTACGTCATACGTTATACGTTATACGTTATACGTTATACGTTATACGTTATACGCTATACGTTACACGTTTTCGGAATACATTATACGTGATACGGTATACGTTGTACGTCATACGTTATACGTTATACGTTATACGTTATACGTTATACGTTTTACGATATACGTTATACGTTATACGTTATACGCTATACGTTATATAATACGTTATGCCTTATACGTTTTACGTTATTCGTTATACGTTATACGTTATACGTTATACGTTATACGTTATACGTTTTACGTTATACGTTATACGTTATACATTGTACGTTATACGTTATACGTTATACCTTATACGTTATACGTTATACGTTATACGTTATACGTTATACGGTATACGTTATACGTTATGCGTTATACGTTTTACGTTATACGTTATACGTTATACGTTATACGTTATACGTTATACGTTATACGTTATACGTTATATAATACGTTATGCGTTATACGTTTTACGTTATTCGTTATACGTTATACGTTATACGTTATACGTTATACGTTATACGTTATACGTTATACGTTACACGTTATTCGTAACACATTATACGTGATACGGTATACGTTGTACTTCATACGTTATACGTTATACGTTATACGTTATACCTTATACGTTATACGTTATACGTTAGACGTTATACGTTATACGTTTTACGTTATACGTTATACGTTATACGTTACACGTTATACGTTACACGTTATACGTTTTACGATATACGTTATACGTTATACGATACACGTTATACGTTATACGTTATACGTTATACGTTATACGTTATACGTGATACGTTATACGTGATACGTTATACGTTATACGTTATACGTTATACGTTATACGTTATACCTCATACGTTATACGTTATACGTTATACGTTATGCGTTATACGTTATACGTTATACGTTATACGTTATACGTTATATAATACGTTATGCCTTATACGTTTTACGTTATTCGTTATACGTTATACGTTATACGTTATACGTTAGACGTTATACGTCATAGGTTATACGTTATACGTTATTCGTTATGCGTTATACGTTATACGTTATACGTTATACGTTATACGGTATACGATATACGTTATGCGTTTTACGTTATTCGTGATACGTTATACGTTATACGTTATACGTTATACGTTATACGTTATACGTAATACGTTATACGTTATACGTTATACGATATACGTGATACGTTATACGTTATACGTTATACGTCATAGGTTATACGTTATACGTAATTCGTTAGGCGTTATACGTTATACGTTATACGTTATACGTTATACGTTATACGTTATACGTTATACGTTATACGTTATACGTTATACGGTATACGTTATGCGTTATGCGTTATATGTTATACGTTATACGTTATACGTTATACGTTATACGTTATACGGTATACGATATACGTTATGCGTTATATGTTATACGTTATACGTTATACGTTATACGTTATACGTCATAGGTTATACGTTAGACGTTATACGTTATACGTAATACGTTATACGTTATACGTTATACGATATACGTGATACGTTATACGTTATACGTTATACGTCATAGGTTATACGATATACGATATTCGTTAGGCGTTATACGTTATACGTTATACGTTATACGTTATACGTTATACGTTATACGTTATATGGTATACGATATACGTTATGCGTTATACGTTATACGTCATAGGTTATACGTTATACGTTATTCGTTATGCGTTATACGTTATACGTTATACGTTATACGTTATACGGTATACGATATACGTTATGCGTTTTACGTTATTCGTGATACGTTATACGTTATACGTTATAAGTTATACGTTATACGTTATACGTAACACGTTATACGTTATACGTTATACGTTATACGGTATACGTGATGCGTTATACGTTATACGTTATACGTCATAGGTTATACGATATACGTTATTCGTTAGGCGTTATACGTTATACGTTATACGTTATACGTTATACGTTATACGTTATATGGTATACGTTATACGTTATACGTTATACGTTATACGTTATACGTTATACGTTATACGTTATACGTTATACGTTATACGTTATACGTTATACGTTACATGTTATACGTTCTACGTTATACGTTATACGTTACATGTTATACGTTCTACGTTATACGTTATGCGTTATACGTTATACGTTATACGTTATACGTTATACGTTATACGTTATACGTTATACGTTATACGGTATACGTTATACGTTATACGTTATACGTTATACGTTATACGTTATACGTTATACGTTATACGTTATATGGTATACGTTATACGTTATACGTTATACGTTATACGTTATACGTTATACGTTATACGTTATACGTTACATGTTATACGTTCTACGTTATACGTTATACGTTACATGTTATACGTTCTACGTTATACGTTATGCGTTATACGTTATACGTTATACGTTATACGTTATACGGTATACGTTATACGTTATACGTTATACGTTATACGTTATACGTTATACGTTATACGTTATACGTTATACGTTATACGTTATACGTTATACGTTATACGTTATACGTTATACGTTATACGTTATACGTTATACGTTATACGTTATACGTTACATGTTATACGTTCTACGTTATACGTTATACGTTACATGTTATACGTTCTACGTTATACGTTATGCGTTATACGTTATACGTTATACGTTATACGTTATACGGTATACGTTATACGTTATAAGTTATACGTTATACGTTATACGTTATACGTTATACGTTATACGTTATACGTTATACGTTATACGTTATACGTTATACGTTATACGTTATACGTTATACGTTATACGTTATACGTTATACGTTATACGTTATACGTTATACGTTATACGTTATACGTTATACGTTATACGTTATACGTTACATGTTATACGTTCTACGTTATACGTTATACGTTACATGTTATACGTTCTACGTTATACGTTATGCGTTATACGTTATACGTTATACGTTATACGTTATACGTTATACGTTATACGTTATACGTTATACGTTATACGTTATACGTTATACGTTATACGTTATACGTTATACGTTATACGTTATACGTTATACGTTATACGTTATACGTTATACGTTATACGTTATACGTCATAGGTTATACGTTATACGTTATTCGTTATGCGTTATACGTTATACGTTATACGTTATACGGTATACGATATACGTTATGCGTTTTACGTTATTCGTGATACGTTATACGTTATACGTTATACGTTATACGTTATACGTTATACGTAATACGTTATACGTTATACGTTATACGGTATACGTGATACGTTATACGTTATACGTTATACGTCATATGTTATACGTTATACGTTATTCGTTAGGCGTTATACGTTATACGTTATACGTTATACGTTATACGTTATACGATATACGTGATACGTTATACGTTATACGTTATACGTCATAGGTTATACGTTGTACGATATTCGTTAGGCGTTATACGTTATACGTTATACGTTATACGTTATATGTTATACGTTATATGGTATACGTTATACGTTATACGTTATACGTTATACGTTATATGTTATACGTTATACGGTATACGTTATACGTTATACGTTATACGTTATACGTTATACGTTATACGTTATACGTTATACGTTATACGTTATACGTTATACGTTATACGTTATACGTTATACGTTATACGTTATACGTTATACGTTATACGTTATACGTTATACGTTATACGTTATACGGTATACGATATACGTTATGCGTTTTACGTTATTCGTGATACATTATACGTTATACGTTATACGTTATACGTTATACGTTATACGTAATACGTTATACGTTATACGTTATACGGTATACGTGATACGTTATACGTTATACGTTATACGTCATAGGTTATACGTTATACGTTATTCGTTAGGCGTTATACGTTATACGTTATACGTTATACGTTATACGATATACGTGATACGTTATACGTTATACGTTATACGTCATAGGTTATACGTTGTACGATATTCGTTAGGCGTTATACGTTATACGTTATACGTTATACGTTATATGTTATACGTTATATGGTATACGTTATACGTTATACGTTATACGTTATACGTTATATGTTATACGTTATACGGTATACGTTATACGTTATACGTTATACGTTATACGTTATACGTTATACGTTATACGTTATACGTTATACGTTATACGTTATACGTTATACGTTATACGTTATACGTTATACGTTATACGTTATACCTTATACGTTATACGTTATACGTTATACGTTATACGTTATACGTTATACGTTATACGTTATACGTTATACGTTATACGTAATACGTTATACGTTATACGTTATACGTTATACGTTATACGTTTTACGTTATACGTTATACGTTATACATTGTACGTTATACGTTATACGTTATACGTTATACGTTATACGTTATACGTTATACGTTATATAATACGTTATGCGTTATACGTTTTACTTTATTCGTTATACGTTATACGTTATACGTTATACGTTATACGTTATACGTTATACGTTATACGTTATACCTTATACGTTATACGTTATACGTTATACGTTATACGTTATACGTTATACGTTATACGTTATACGTTATACGCTATACGTTATACGTTATACGTTATACGTTATACGTTATACGTTATACGTTTTACGTTATACGTTATACGTTATACATTATACGTTATACGTTATACGTTATACGTTATACGTTATACGTTATACGTTACACGTTATTCGTAATACATTATACGTGATACGGTATACGTTGTACGTCATACGTTATACGTTATACGTTATACGTTATACGTTATACGTTATACGTTATACGTTACACGTTATTCGTAATACATTATACGTGATACGGTATACGTTGTACGTCATACGTTATACGTTATACGTTATACGTTATACGTTATACGTTATACGCTATACGTTACACGTTTTCGGAATACATTATACGTGATACGGTATACGTTGTACGTCATACGTTATACGTTATACGTTATACGTTATACGTTATACGTTTTACGATATACGTTATACGTTATACGTTATACGCTATACGTTATATAATACGTTATGCCTTATACGTTTTACGTTATTCGTTATACGTTATACGTTATACGTTATACGTTATACGTTTTACGTTATACGTTATACGTTATACATTGTACGTTATACGTTATACGTTATACCTTATACGTTATACGTTATACGTTATACGTTATACGTTATACGGTATACGTTATACGTTATGCGTTATACGTTTTACGTTATACGTTATACGTTATACGTTATACGTTATACGTTATACGTTATACGTTATACGTTATATAATACGTTATGCGTTATACGTTTTACGTTATTCGTTATACGTTATACGTTATACGTTATACGTTATACGTTATACGTTATACGTTATACGTTACACGTTATTCGTAACACGTTATACGTGATACGGTATACGTTGTACTTCATACGTTATACGTTATACGTTATACGTTATACCTTATACGTTATACGTTATACGTTATACGTTATACGTTATACGTTATACGTTATACGTTATACGTTATACGCTATACGTTATACGTTATACGTTACATGTTAATCGTAATACATTATACGTGATACGGTATACGTTGTACGTCATACGTTATACGTTATACGTTATACGTTATACGTTTTACGTTATACGTTATACGTTATACGTTACACGTTATACGTTACACGTTATACGTTTTACGATATACGTTATACGTTATACGATACACGTTATACGTTATACGTTATACGTTATACGTTATACGTTATACGTGATACGTTATACGTGATACGTTATACGTTATACGTTATACGTTATACGTTATACGTTATACCTCATACGTTATACGTTATACGTTATACGTTATGCGTTATACGTTATACGTTATACGTTATACGTTATACGTTATATAATACGTTATGCCTTATACGTTTTACGTTATTCGTTATACGTTATACGTTATACGTTATACGTTATACGTTATACGTTATACGTCATAAGTTATACGTTATACGTTATTCGTTATGCGTTATACGTTATACGTTATACGTTATACGTTATACGGTATACGATATACGTTATGCGTTTTACGTTATTCGTGATACGTTATACGTTATACGTTATACGTTATACGTTATACGTTATACGTAATACGTTATACGTTATACGTTATACGATATACGTGATACGTTATACGTTATACGTTATACGTCATAGGTTATACGTTATACGTAATTCGTTAGGCGTTATACGTTATACGTTATACGTTATACGTTATACGTTATACGTTATATGTTATACGTTATACGTTATACGTTATACGGTATACGTTATGCGTTATGCGTTATATGTTATACGTTATACGTTATACATTATACGTTATACGTTATACGGTATACGATATACGTTATGCGTTATATGTTATACGTTATACGTTATACGTTATACGTCATAGGTTATACGTTATACGTTATACGTTATACGTAATACGTTATACGTTATACGTTATACGTAATACGTAATACGTTATACGTTATACGATATACGTGATACGTTATACGTTATACGTTATACGTCATAGGTTATACGTTATACGTAATTCGTTAGGCGTTATACGTTATACGTTATACGTTATACGTTATACGTTATACGTTATATGTTATACGTTATACGTTATACGTTATACGGTATACGTTATGCGTTATGCGTTATACGTTATACGTTATACGTTATACGTTATACGTTATACGTTATACGTTATACGTTATACGTTATACGTTATACGTTATACATTATACGTTATACGTTATACGATATACGTGATACGTTATACGTTATACGTTATACGTCATAGGTTATACGATATACGTTATTCGTTAGGCGTTATACGTTATACGTTATACGTTATACGTTATACGTTATACGTTATATGGTATACGATATACGTAATGCGTTATACGTTATACGTCATAGGTTATACGTTATACGTTATTCGTTATGCGTTATACGTTATACGTTATACGTTATACGTTATACGGTATACGATATACGTTATGCGTTTTACGTTATTCGTGATACGTTATACGTTATACGTTATAAGTTATACGTTATACGTTATACGTAATACGTTATACGTTATACGTTATACGTTATACGGTATACGTGATGCGTTATACGTTATACGTTATACGTCATAGGTTATACGATATACGTTATTCGTTAGGCGTTATACGTTATACGTTATACGTTATACGTTATACGTTATACGTTATATGGTATACGTTATACGTTATACGTTATACGTTATACGTTATACGTTATACGTTATACGTTATACGTTATACGTTATACGTTATACGTTATACGTTACATGTTATACGTTCTACGTTATACGTTATACGTTACATGTTATACGTTCTACGTTATACGTTATGCGTTATACGTTATACGTTATACGTTATACGTTATACGGTATACGTTATACGTTATACGTTATACGTTATACGTTATACGTTATACGTTATACGTTATACGTTATACGTTATACGTTATACGTTATACGTTATACGTTATACGTTATACGTTATACGTTATACGTTACATGTTATACGTTCTACGTTATACGTTATACGTTACATGTTATACGTTCTACGTTATACGTTATGCGTTATACGTTATACGTTATACGTTATACGTTATACGGTATACGTTATACGTTATACGTTATACGTTATACGTTATACGTTATACGTTATACGTTATACGTTATACGTTATACGTTATACGTTATACGTTATACGTTATACGTTATACGTTATACGTTATACGTTATACGTTACATGTTATACGTTCTACGTTATACGTTATACGTTACATGTTATACGTTCTACGTTATACGTTATGCGTTATACGTTATACGTTATACGTTATACGTTATACGTTATACGTTATACGTTATACGTTATACGTTATACGTTATACGTTATACGTTATACGTTATACGTTATACGTTATACGTCATAGGTTATACGTTATACGTAATTCGTTAGGCGTTATACGTTATACGTTATACGTTATACGTTATACGTTATACGTTATATGTTATACGTTATACGTTATACGTTATACGGTATACGTTATACGTTATACGTTATACGTTATACGTTATACGTTATACGTTATACGTTATACGTTATACGTTATACGTTATACGTTATACGTTATACGTTATACGTTATACGTTATACGTTATACGTTATACGTTATACGTTATACGTTATACGTTACATGTTATACGTTCTACGTTATACGTTATACGTTACATGTTATACGTTCTACGTTATACGTTATGCGTTATACGTTATACGTTATACGTTATACGTTATACGTTATACGTTATACGTTATACGTTATACGTTATACGTTATACGTTATACGTTATACGTTATACGTTATACGTTATACGTTATACGTTATACGTTATACGTTAAACGTTATACGTTATACGTTATACGTCATACGTTATACGTTATACGTTATATGGTATACGATATACGTTATGCGTTATACGTTATACGTCATAGGTTATACGTTATACGTTATTCGTTATGCGTTATACGTTATACGTTATACGTTATACGGTATACGATATACGTTATGCGTTTTACGTTATTCGTGATACGTTATACGTTATACGTTATACGTTATACGTTATACGTTATACGTAATACGTTATACGTTATACGTTATACGGTATACGTGATACGTTATACGTTATACGTTATACGTCATAGGTTATACGTTATACGTTATTCGTTAGGCGTTATACGTTATACGTTATACGTTATACGTTATACGTTATACGATATACGTGATACGTTATACGTTATACGTTATACGTCATAGGTTATACGTTGTACGATATTCGTTAGGCGTTATACGTTATACGTTATACGTTATACGTTATATGTTATACGTTATATGGTATACGTTATACGTTATACGTTATACGTTATACGTTATATGTTATACGTTATACGGTATACGTTATACGTTATACGTTAAACGTTATACGTTATACGTTATACGTTATACGTTATACGTTATACGTTATACGTTATACGTTATACGTTATACGTTATACGTTATACGTTATACGTTATACCTTATACGTTATACCTTATACGTTATACGTTATACGTTATACGTTATACGTTATACGTTATACGTTATACGTTATACGTTATACGTTATACGTTATACGTTATACGTTATACGTTATACGTTATACGTTATACGTTTTACGTTATACGTTATACGTTATACATTGTACGTTATACGTTATACGTTATACGTTATACGTTATACGTTATACGTTATACGTTATACGTTATATAATACGTTATGCGTTATACGTTTTACGTTATTCGTTATACGTTATACGTTATACGTTATACGTTATACGTTATACGTTATACGTTATACGTTATACGTTACACGTTATTCGTAACACATTATACGTGATACGGTATACGTTGTACGTCATACGTTATACGTTATACGTTATACGTTATACCTTATACGTTATACGTTATACGTTATACGTTATACGTTATACGTTATACGTTATACGTTATACGTTATACGTTCTACGTTATACGTTATACGCTATACGTTTTACGTTATACGTTACACGTTATTCGTAATACATTATACGTGATACGGTATACGTTGTACGTCATACGTTATACGTTATACGTTATACGTTATACGTTTTACGTTATACGTTATACGTTTTACGTTACACGTTATACGTTACACGTTATACGTTTTACGATATACGTTATGCGTTCTACGTTATACGTTATACGTTATATGTTATACGTTATATGGTATACGTTATACGTTATACGTTATACGTTATACGTTATATGTTATACGTTATACGGTATACGTTATACGTTATACGTTATACGTTATACGTTATACGTTATACGTTATACGTTATACGTTATACGTTATACGTTATACGTTATACGTTATACGTTATGCGTTATACGTTATACGCTATACGTTATACGTTATACGTTACACGTTATTCGTAATACATTATACGTGATACGGTATTCGTTGTACGTCATACGTTATACGTTATACGTTATACGTTATACGTTTTACGTTATACGTTATACGTTTTACGTTACACGTTATACGTTACACGTTATACGTTTTACGATATACGTTATGCGTTCTACGTTATACGTTATACGTTATATGTTATACGTTATATGGTATACGTTATACGTTATACGTTATACGTTATACGTTATATGTTATACGTTATACGGTATACGTTATACGTTATACGTTATACGTTATACGTTATACGTTATACGTTATACGTTATACGTTATACGTTATACGTTATACGTTATACGTTATACGTTATGCGTTATACGTTATACGTTATACGTTATACGTTATACGTTATACGTTATACGGTATACGATATACGTTATGCGTTTTACGTTATTCGTGATACGTTATACGTTATACGTTATACGTTATACGTTATACGTTATACGTAATACGTTATACGTTATACGTTATACGGTATACGTGATACGTTATACGTTATACGTTATACGTCATAGGTTATACGTTATACGTTATTCGTTAGGCGTTATACGTTATACGTTATACGTTATACGTTATATGTTATACGTTATATGGTATACGTTATACGTTATACGTTATACGTTATACGTTATATGTTATACGTTATACGGTATACGTTATACGTTATACGTTATACGTTATATAATACGTTATGCGTTATACGTTTTACTTTATTCGTTATACGTTATACGTTATACGTTATACGTTATACGTTATACGTTATACGTTATACGTTATACGTTATACCTTATACGTTATACGTTATACGTTATACGTTATACGTTATACGTTATACGTTATACGTTATACGTTATACGCTATACGTTATACGTTATACGTTATACGTTATACGTTATACGTTATACGTTTTACGTTATACGTTATACGTTATACATTATACGTTATACGTTATACGTTATACGTTATACGTTATACGTTATACGTTACACGTTATTCGTAATACATTATACGTGATACGGTATACGTTGTACGTCATACGTTATACGTTATACGTTATACGTTATACGTTATACGTTATACGTTATACGTTACACGTTATTCGTAATACATTATACGTGATACGGTATACGTTGTACGTCATACGTTATACGTTATACGTTATACGTTATACGTTATACGTTATACGCTATACGTTACACGTTTTCGGAATACATTATACGTGATACGGTATACGTTGTACGTCATACGTTATACGTTATACGTTATACGTTATACGTTATACGTTTTACGATATACGTTATACGTTATACGTTATACGCTATACGTTATATAATACGTTATGCCTTATACGTTTTACGTTATTCGTTATACGTTATACGTTATACGTTATACGTCATACGTTTTACGTTATACGTTATACGTTATACATTGTACGTTATACGTTATACGTTATACCTTATACGTTATACGTTATACGTTATACGTTATACGTTATACGGTATACGTTATACGTTATGCGTTATACGTTTTACGTTATACGTTATACGTTATACGTTATACGTTATACGTTATACGTTATACGTTATACGTTATATAATACGTTATGCGTTATACGTTTTACGTTATTCGTTATACGTTATACGTTATACGTTATACGTTATACGTTATACGTTATACGTTATACGTTACACGTTATTCGTAACACATTATACGTGATACGGTATACGTTGTACTTCATACGTTATACGTTATACGTTATACGTTATACCTTATACCTTATACGTTATACGTTATACGTTATACGTTATACGTTATACGTTATACGTTATACGTTATACGCTATACGTTATACGTTATACGTCTTAGGTTATACGTTATACGTTATTCGTTATGCGTTATACGTTATACGTTATACGTTATACGTTATACGGTATACGATATATGTTATGCGTTTTACGTTATACGTTATACGTTATACGTTATACGTGATACGTTATACGTGATACGTTATACGTTATACGTTATACGTTATACGTTATACGTTATACCTCATACGTTATACGTTATACGTTATACGTTATGCGTTATACGTTATACGTTATACGTTATACGTTATACGTTATATAATACGTTATGCCTTATACGTTTTACGTTATTCGTTATACGTTATACGTTATACGTGATACGTTATACGTTATACGTTATACGTTATACGTTATACGTTATACCTCATACGTTATACGTTATACGTTATACGTTATGCGTTATACGTTATACGTTATACGTTATACGTTATACGTTATATAATACGTTATGCCTTATACGTTTTACGTTATTCGTTATACGTTATACGTTATACGTTATACGTTATACGTTATACGTCTTAGGTTATACGTTATACGTTATTCGTTATGCGTTATACGTTATACGTTATACGTTATACGTTATACGGTATACGATATACGTTATGCGTTTTACGTTATTCGTGATACGTTATACGTTATACGTTATAAGTTATACGTTATACGTTATACGTAATACGTTATACGTTATACGTTATACGGTATACGATATACGTTATGCGCTATATGTTATACGTTATACGTTATACGTTATACGTCATAGGTTATACGTTATACGTTATACGTTATACGTAATACGTTATACGTTATACGTTATACGTTATACGATATACGTGATACGTTATACGTTATACGTTATACGTCATAGGTTATACGATATACGTTATTCGTTAGGCGTTATACGTTATACGTTATACGTTATACGTTATACGTTATACGTTATATGGTATACGATATACGTTATGCGTTATACGTTATACGTCTTAGGTTATACGTTATACGTTATTCGTTATGCGTTATACGTTATACGTTATACGTTATACGTTATACGGTATACGATATACGTTATGCGTTTTACGTTATTCGTGATACGTTATACGTTATACGTTATAAGTTATACGTTATACGTTATACGTAATACGTTATACGTTATACGTTATACGTTATACGGTATACGTGATGCGTTATACGTTATACGTTATACGTCATAGGTTATACGATATACGTTATTCGTTAGGCGTTATACGTTATACGTTATACGTTATACGTTATACGTTATACGTTATATGGTATACGTTATACGTTATACGTTATACGTTATACGTTATACGTTATACGTTATACGTTATACGTTATACGTTATACGTTATACGTTACATGTTATACGTTCTACGTTATACGTTATACGTTACATGTTATACGTTCTACGTTATACGTTATGCGTTATACGTTATACGTTATACGTTATACGTTATACGGTATACGTTATACGTTATACGTTATACGTTATACGTTATACGTTATACGTTATACGTTATACGTTATACGTTATACGTTATACGTTATACGTTATACGTTATACGTTATACGTTATACGTTATACGTTACATGTTATACGTTCTACGTTATACGTTATACGTTACATGTTATACGTTCTACGTTATACGTTATGCGTTATACGTTATACGTTATACGTTATACGTTATACGTTATACGTTATACGTTATACGTTATACGTTATACGTTATACGTTATACGTTATACGTTATACGTTATACGTTTTACGATATACGTTATACGTTATACGTTATACGCTATACGTTATATAATACGTTATGCCTTATACGTTTTACGTTATTCGTTATGCCTTATACGTTTTACGTTATTCGTTATACGTTATACGTTATACGTTATACGTTATACGTTTTACGTTATACGTTATACGTTATACATTGTACGTTATACGTTATACGTTATACCTTATACGTTATACGTTATACGTTATACGTTATACGTTATACGGTATACGTTATACGTTATGCGTTATACGTTTTACGTTATACGTTATACGTTATACGTTATACGTTATACGTTATACGTTATACGTTATACGTTATATAATACGTTATGCGTTATACGTTTTACGTTATTCGTTATACGTTATACGTTATACGTTATACGTTATACGTTATACGTTATACGTTATACGTTACACGTTATTCGTAACACATTATACGTGATACGGTATACGTTGTACTTCATACGTTATACGTTATACGTTATACGTTATACCTTATACGTTATACGTTATACGTTATACGTTATACGTTATACGTTATACGTTATACGTTATACGTTATACGTTATACGCTATACGTTATACGTTATACGTTACATGTTATTCGTAATACATTATACGTGATACGGTATACGTTGTACGTCATACGTTATACGTTATACGTTATACGTTATACGTTTTACGTTATACGTTATACGTTATACGTTACACGTTATACGTTACACGTTATACGTTTTACGATATACGTTATACGTTATACGATACACGTTATACGTTATACGTTATACGTTATACGTTATACGTTATACGTGATACGTTATACGTGATACGTTATACGTGATACGTTATACGTTATACGTTATACGTTATACGTTATACGTTATACCTCATACGTTATACGTTATACGTTATACGTTATGCGTTATACGTTATACGTTATACGTTATACGTTATACGTTATATAATACGTTATGCCTTATACGTTTTACGTTATTCGTTATACGTTATACGTTATACGTTATACGTTATACGTTATACGTCCTAGGTTATACGTTATACGTTATTCGTTATGCGTTATACGTTATACGTTATACGTTATACGTTATACGGTATACGATATACGTTATGCGTTTTACGTTATTCGTGATACGTTATACGTTATACGTTATACGTTATACGTTATACGTTATACGTAATACGTTATACGTTATACGTTATACGATATACGTGATACGTTATACGTTATACGTTATACGTCATAGGTTATACGTTATACGTAATTCGTTAGGCGTTATACGTTATACGTTATACGTTATACGTTATACGTTATACGTTATACGTTATACGTTATACGTTATACGTTATACGGTATACGTTATGCGTTATGCGTTATATGTTATACGTTATACGTTATACGTTATACGTTATACGTTATACGGTATACGATATACGTTATGCGTTATATGTTATACGTTATACGTTATACGTTATACGTCATAGGTTATACGTTATACGTTATACTTTATACGTAATACGTTATACGTTATACGTTATACGATATACGTGATACGTTATACGTTATACGTTATACGTCATAGGTTATACGATATACGTTATTCGTTAGGCGTTATACGTTATACGTTATACGTTATACGTTATACGTTATACGTTATATGGTATACGATATACGTTATGCGTTATACGTTATACGTCATAGGTTATACGTTATACGTTATTCGTTATGCGTTATACGTTATACGTTATACGTTATACGTTATACGGTATACGATATACGTTATGCGTTTTACGTTATTCGTGATACGTTATACGTTATACCTTATAAGTTATACGTTATACGTTATACGTAATACGTTATACGTTATACGTTATACGTTATACGGTATACGTGATGCGTTATACGTTATACGTTATACGTCATAGGTTATACGATATACGTTATTCGTTAGGCGTTATACGTTATACGTTATACGTTATACGTTATACGTTATACGTTATACGTTATATGGTATACGTTATACGTTATACGTTATACGTTATACGTTATACGTTATACGTTATACGTTATACGTTATACGTTATACGTTATACGTTACATGTTATACGTTCTACGTTATACGTTATACGTTACATGTTATACGTTCTACGTTATACGTTATGCGTTATACGTTATACGTTATACGTTATACGTTATACGGTATACGTTATACGTTATACGTTATACGTTATACGTTATACGTTATACGTTATACGTTATACGTTATACGTTATACGTTATACGTTATACGTTATACGTTATACGTTATACGTTATACGTTATACGTTACATGTTATACGTTCTACGTTATACGTTATACGTTACATGTTATACGTTCTACGTTATACGTTATGCGTTATACGTTATACGTTATACGTTATACGTTATACGTTATACGTTATACGTTATACGTTATACGTTATACGTTATACGTTATACGTTATACGTTATACGTTATACGTTATACGTTATACGTTATACGTTATACGTTATACGTTATACGTTATACGTTATACGTTATACGTTATACGTTATACGTTAAACGTTATACGTTATACGTTATACGTCATACGTTATACGTTATACGTTATATGGTATACGATATACGTTATGCGTTATACGTTATACGTCATAGGTTATACGTTATACGTTATTCGTTATGCGTTATACGTTATACGTTATACGTTATACGGTATACGATATACGTTATGCGTTTTACGTTATTCGTGATACGTTATACGTTATACGTTATACGTTATACGTTATACGTTATACGTAATACGTTATACGTTATACGTTATACGGTATACGTGATACGTTATACGTTATACGTTATACGTCATAGGTTATACGTTATACGTTATTCGTTAGGCGTTATACGTTATACGTTATACGTTATACGTTATACGTTATACGATATACGTGATACGTTATACGTTATACGTTATACGTCATAGGTTATACGTTGTACGATATTCGTTAGGCGTTATACGTTATACGTTATACGTTATACGTTATATGTTATACGTTATACGGTATACGTTATACGTTATACGTTATACGTTATACGTTATACGTTATACGTTATACGTTATACGTTATACGTTATACGTTATACGTTATACGTTATACGTTATACGTTATACGTTATACGTTATACCTTATACGTTATACGTTATACGTTATACGTTATACGTTATACGTTATACGTTATACGTTATACGTTATACGTTATACGTTATACGTTATACGTTATACGTTATACGTTTTACGTTATACGTTATACGTTATACATTGTACGTTATACGTTATACGTTATACGTTATACGTTATACGTTATACGTTATACGTTATACGTTATACGTTATACGTTATATAATACGTTATGCGTTATACGTTTTACGTTATTCGTTATACGTTATACGTTATACGTTATACGTTATACGTTATACGTTATACGTTATACGTTATACGTTACACGTTATTCGTAACACATTATACGTGATACGGTATACGTTGTACGTCATACGTTATACGTTATACGTTATACGTTATACCATATACGTTATACGTTATACGTTATACGTTATACGTTATACGTTATACGTTATACGTTATACGTTATACGCTATACGTTATACGTTATACGTTACACGTTATTCGTAATACATTATACGTGATACGGTATACGTTGTACGTCATACGTTATACGTTATACGTTATACGTTATACGTTTTACGTTATACGTTATACGTTTTACGTTACACGTTATACGTTACACGTTATACGTTTTACGATATACGTTATGCGTTCTACGTTATACGTTATACGTTATATGTTATACGTTATACGTTACACGTTATTCGTAACACATTATACGTGATACGGTATACGTTGTACGTCATACGTTATACGTTATACGTTATACGTTATACCTTATACGTTATACGTTATACGTTATACGTTATACGTTATACGTTATACGTTATACGTTATACGTTATACGCTATACGTTATACGTTATACGTTATACGTTATACGTTATACGTAATACGTTATACGTTATACGTTATACGGTATACGTGATACGTTATACGTTACACGTTATTCGTAACACATTATACGTGATACGGTATACGTTGTACGTCATACGTTATACGTTATACGTTATACGTTATACCTTATACGTTATACGTTATACGTTATACGTTATACGTTATACGTTATACGTTATACGTTATACGTTATACGCTATACGTTATACGTTATACGTTATACGTTATACGTTATACGTAATACGTTATACGTTATACGTTATACGGTATACGTGATACGTTATACGTTATACGTTATACGTCATAGGTTATACGTTATACGTTATTCGTTAGGCGTTATACGTTATACGTTATACGTTATACGTTATACGTCATAGGTTATACGTTGTACGATATTCGTTAGGCGTTATACGTTATACGTTATACGTTATACGTTATATGTTATACGTTATACGTCATAGGTTATACGTTGTACGATATTCGTTAGGCGTTATACGTTATACGTTATACGTTATACGTTATATGTTATACGTTATACGGTATACGTTATACGTTATACGTTATACGTTATACGTTATACGTTATACGTTATACGTTATACGTTATACGTTATACGGTATACGTGATACGTTATACGTTATACGTTATACGTCATAGGTTATACGTTATACGTTATTCGTTATGCGTTATACGTTATACGTTATACGTTATACGGTATACGATATACGTTATGCGTTTTACGTTATTCGTGATACGTTATACGTTATACGTTATACGTTATACGTTATACGTTATACGTAATACGTTATACGTTATACGTTATACGGTATACGTGATACGTTATACGTTATACGTTATACGTCATAGGTTATACGTTATACGTTATTCGTTAGGCGTTATACGTTATACGTTATACGTTATACGTTATACGTTATACGATATACGTGATACGTTATACGTTATACGTTATACGTCATAGGTTATACGTTGTACGATATTCGTTAGGCGTTATACGTTATACGTTATACGTTATACGTTATATGTTATACGTTATACGGTATACGTTATACGTTATACGTTATACGTTATACGTTATACGTTATACGTTATACGTTATACGTTATACGTTATACGTTATACGTTATACGTTATACGTTATACGTTATACGTTATACGTTATACCTTATACGTTATACGTTATACGTTATACGTTATACGTTATACGTTATACGTTATACGTTATACGTTATACGTTATACGTTATACGTTATACGTTATACGTTATACGTTTTACGTTATACGTTATACGTTATACATTGTACGTTATACGTTATACGTTATACGTTATACGTTATACGTTATACGTTATACGTTATACGTTATATAATACGTTATGCGTTATACGTTTTACGTTAATCGTTATACGTTATACGTTATACGTTATACGTTATACGTTATACGTTATACGTTATACGTTATACGTTACACGTTATTCGTAACACATTATACGTTATACGGTATACGTTGTACGTCATACGTTATACGTTATACGTTATACGTTATACCTTATACGTTATACGTTATACGTTATACGTTATACGTTATACGTTATACGTTATACGTTATACGTTATACGCTATACGTTATACGTTATACGTTACACGTTATTCGTAATACATTATACATGATACGGTATACGTTGTACGTCATACGTTATACGTTATACGTTATACGTTATACGTTTTACGTTATACGTTATACGTTTTACGTTACACGTTATACGTTACACGTTATACGTTTTACGATATACGTTATGCGTTCTACGTTATACGTTATACGTTATATGTTATACGTTATATGGTATACGTTATACGTTATACGTTATACGTTATACGTTATATGTTATACGTTATACGGTATACGTTATACGTTATACGTTATACGTTATACGTTATACGTTATACGTTATACGTTATACGTTATACGTTATACGTTATACGTTATACGTTATACGTTATACGTTATACGTTATACGTTATACGTTATACGTTATACGTTATACGTTATACGTTATACGTTATACGTTATACCTTATACGTTATACGTTATACGTTATACGTTATACGTTATACGTTATACGTTACACGTTATACGTAACACATTATACGTGATACGGTATACGTTGTACGTCATACGTTATACGTTATACGTTGTACGTTATACCTTATACGTTATACGTTATACGTTATACGTTATACGTTATACGTTATACGTTATACGTTATACGTTATACGTTATACGTTATACGTTATACGTTATACGTTATACGTTATACCTTATACGTTATACGTTATACGTTATGCGTTATACGTTATACGTTATACGTTATACGTTTTACGTTATACGTTATACGTTATACATTGTACGTTATACGTTATACGTTATACGTTATACGTTATACGTTATACGTTATACGTTATACGTTATACGTTATACGTTATACGTTATACGTTATACGTTATACGTTATACGTTATACGTTATACGTTTTACGTTATACGTTATACGTTATACATTGTACGTTATACGTTATACGTTATACGTTATACGTTATACGTTATACGTTATACGTTATACGTTATATAATACGTTATGCGTTATACGTTTTACGTTATTCGTTATACGTTATACGTTATACGTTATACGTTATACGTTATACGTTATACGTTATACGTTATACGTTACACGTTATTCGTAACACATTATACGTGATACGGTATACGTTGTACGTCATACGTTATACGTTATACGTTATACGTTATACCTTATACCTTATACGTTATACGTTATACGTTATACGTTATACGTTATACGTTATACGTTATACGTTATACGTTATACGCTATACGTTATACGTTATACGTTACACGTTATTCGTAATACATTATACGTGATACGGTATACGTTGTACGTCATACGTTATACGTTATACGTTATACGTTATACGTTTTACGTTATACGTTATACGTTTTACGTTACACGTTATACGTTACACGTTATACGTTTTACGATATACGTTATGCGTTCTACGTTATACGTTATACGTTATATGTTATACGTTATATGGTATACGTTATACGTTACACGTTATACGTTATACGTTATATGTTATACGTTATACGGTATACGTTATACGTTATACGTTATACGTTATACGTTATACGTTATACGTTATACGTTATACGTTATACGTTATACGTTATACGTTATACGTTATACGTTATACGTTATACGTTATACGTTATACGTTATACGTTATACGTTATACGTTATACGTTATACGTTATACGTTATACGTTATACGTTATACGTTATACGTTATACGTTATACGTTATACCTTATACGTTATACGTTATACGTTATACGTTATACGTTATACGTTATACGTTACACGTTATACGTAACACATTATACGTGATACGGTATACGTTGTACGTCATACGTTATACGTTATACGTTGTACGTTATACCTTATACGTTATACGTTATACGTTATACGTTATACGTTATACGTTATACGTTATACGTTATACGTTATACGTTATACGTTATACGTTATACGTTATACGTTATACGTTATACCTTATACGTTATACGTTATACGTTATACGTTATACGTTATACGTTATACGTTATACGTTTTACGTTATACGTTATACGTTATACATTGTACGTTATACGTTATACGTTATACGTTATACGTTATACGTTATACGTTATACGTTATACGTTATACGTTATATAATACGTTATGCGTTATACGTTTTACGTTATACGTTATACGTTATATGTTATACGTTATATGGTATACGATATACGTTATATGTTATACGTTATACGTTATATGTTATACGTTATACGGTATACGTTATACGTTATACGTTATACGTTATACGTTATACGTTATACGTTATACGTTATACGATATACGTTATACGTTATACGTTATACGTTATACGTTATACGTTATACGTTATACGTTATACGTTATACGTTATACGTTATACGTTATACGTTATACCTTATACGTTATACGTTATACGTTATACGTTATACGTTATACGTTATACGTTATACGTTTTACGTTATACGTTATACGTTATACATTGTACGTTATACGTTATACGTTATAAGTTATACGTTATACGTTATACGTTATACGTTATACGTTATACGTTATATAATACGTTATGCGTTATACGTTTTACGTTATTCGTTATACGTTATACGTTATACGTTATACGTTATACGTTATACGTTATACGTTATACGTTACACGTTATTCGTAACACATTATACGTGATACGGTATACGTTGTACGTCATACGTTATACGTTATACGTTGTACGTTATACCTTATACGTTATACGTTATACGTTATACGTTATACGTTATACGTTATACGTTATACGTTATACGTTATACGTTATACGTTATACGTTATACGTTATACGTTATACGTTATACGTTATACGTTATACGTTATACGTTATACGTTATACGTTATACGTTATACGTTATACGTTATACCTTATACGTTATACGTTATACGTTATACGTTATACGTTATACGTTATACGTTACACGTTATACGTAACACATTATACGTGATACGGTATACGTTGTACGTCATACGTTATACGTTATACGTTGTACGTTATACCTTATACGTTATACGTTATACGTTATACGTTATACGTTATACGTTATACGTTATACGTTATACGTTATACGTTATACGTTATACGTTATACGCTATACGTTATACGTTATACGTTACACGTTATTCGTAATACATTATACGTGATACGGTATACGTTGTACGTCATACGTTATACGTTTTACGTTATACGTTATACGTTTTACGTTATACGTTATACGTTTTACGTTACACGTTATACGTTACACGTTATACGTTTTACGATATACGTTATGCGTTCTACGTTATACGTTATACGTTATATGTTATACGTTATATGGTATACGATATACGTTATACGTTATACGTTATACGTTATATGTTATACGTTATACGGTATACGTTATACGTTATACGTTATACGTTATACGTTATACGTTATACGTTATACGTTATACGATATACGTTATACGTTATACGTTATACGTTATACGTTATACGTTATACGTTATACGTTATACGTTATACGTTATACGTTATACGTTATACGTTATACCTTATACGTTATACGTTATACGTTATACGTTATACGTTATACGTTATACGTTATACGTTTTACGTTATACGTTATACGTTATACATTGTACGTTATACGTTATACGTTATACGTTATACGTTATACGTTATACGTTATACGTTATACGTTATATAATACGTTATGCGTTATACGTTTTACGTTATTCGTTATACGTTATACGTTATACGTTATACGTTATACGTTATACGTTATACGTTATACGTTACACGTTATTCGTAACACATTATACGTGATACGGTATACGTTGTACGTCATACGTTATACGTCATACGTTGTACGTTATACCTTATACGTTATACGTTATACGTTATACGTTATACGTTATACGTTATACGTTATACGTTATACGTTATACGTTATACGCTATACGTTATACGTTATACGTTACACGTTATTCGTAATACATTATACGTGATACGGTATACGTTGTACGTCATACGTTATACGTTATACGTTATACGTTATACGTTTTACGTTATACGTTATACGTTTTACGTTACACGTTATACGTTACACGTTATACGTTTTACTATATACGTTATACGTTGTACGTTATACGTTATACGTTATACGTTATACGTTATACGTTATACGTTATACGTTATACGTGATACGTTATACGTGATACGTTATACGTTATACGTTATACGTTATACGTTATACGTTATACCTCATACGTTATACGTTATACGTTATACGTTATGCGTTCTACGTTATACGTTATACGTTATACGTTATACGTTATACGTTTTACGTTATACGCTATAGGTTATACGTTATACGTTATACGTTATACGTTATACGTTATACGTTATACGTTATACGTTATACGTTATACCTTATACGTTATACGTTATACGTTATACGTTATACGTTATACGTGATACGTTATACGTTATACGTTATACGCTATACGTTATACGTTATACGTTATACGTTATACGTTATACGTTATACGTTTAACGTTATACGTTATACGTTATACGTTATACGTTATACGTTATACGTTACACGTTATTCGTAATACATTATACGTGATACGGTATATGTTGTACGTCATACGTTATACGTTATACGTTATACGTTATACGTTATACGTTATACGCTATACGTTACACGTTATTCGGAATACATTATACGTGATACGGTATACGTTGTACGTCATACGTTATACGTTATACGTTATACGTTATACGTTATACGTTATATAATACGTTATGCCTTATACGTTTTACGTTATTCGTTATACGTTATACGTTATACGTTATACGTTATACGTTTTACGTTATACGTTATACGTTATACATTGTACGTTATACGTTATACGTTATACCTTATACGTTATACGTTATACGTTATACGTTATACGGTATACGTTATACGTTATGCGTTATACGTTTTACGTTGTACGTTATACGTTATACGTTATACGTTTTACGATACACGTTATACGTTATACGTTATACGCTATACGTTATATAATACGTTATGCCTTATACGTTTTACGTTATTCGTTATACGTTATACGTTATACGTTATACGTTTTACGTTATACGTTATACGTTATACATTGTACGTTATACGTTATACGTTATACCTTATACGTTATACGTTATACGTTATACGTTATACGGTATACGTTATACGTTATGCGTTATACGTTTTACGTTATACGTTATACGTTATACGTTATACGTTATACGTTATACGTTATACGTTATATAATACGTTATGCGTTATACGTTTTACGTTATTCGTTATACGTTATACGTTATACGTTATACGTTATACGTTATACGTTATACGTTATACGTTATACGTTATACGTTACAAGTTATTCGTAACACATTATACGTGATACGGTATACGTTGTACTTCATACGTTATACGTTATACGTTATACGTTATACCTTATACGTTATACGTTATACGTTATACGTTATACGTTATACGTTATACGTTATACGTTATACGTTATACGCTATACGTTATACGTTATACGTTACACGTTATTCGTAATACATTATACGTGATACGGTATACGTTGTACGTCATACGTTATACGTTATACGTTATACGTTATACGTTTTACGTTATACGTTATACGTTATACGTTACACGTTATACGTTACACGTTATACGTTTTACGATATACGTTATACGTTATACGATACACGTTATACGTTATACGTTATACGTTATACGTTATACGTTATACGTTATACGCTATACGTTATACGTTATACGTTACACGTTATTCGTAATACATTATACGTGATACGGTATACGTTGTACGTCATACGTTATACGTTATACGTTATACGTTATACGTTATACGTTTTACGTTATACGTTATACGTTTTACGTTACACGTTATACGTTACACGTTATACGTTTTACGATATACGTTATACGTTGTACGTTATACGTTATACGTTATACGTTATACGTTATACGTTATACGTTATACGTTATACGTTATACGTTATACGTAATACGTTATACGTGATACGTTATACGTTATACGTTATACGTTATACGTTATACGTTATACGTTATACGTTATACGTTATACGTTATACGTTATACGTTATACGTTATACGTTATACGTTATACGTTATACGTTATACCTTATACGTTATACGTTATACGTTATACGTTATACGTTATACGTTATACGTTATACGTTATACGTTATACGTTTTACGTTATACGTTATACGTTATACATTGTACGTTATACGTTATACGTTATACGTTATATAATACGTTATGCCTTATACGTTTTACGTTATTCGTTATACGTTATACGTTATACGTTATACGTTATACGTTTTACGTTATACGTTATACGTTATACATTGTACGTTATACGTTATACGTTATACCTTATACGTTATACGTTATACGTTATACGTTATACGGTATACGTTATACGTTATGCGTTATACGTTTTACGTTGTACGTTATACGTTATACGTTATACGTTTTACGATACACGTTATACGTTATACGTTATACGCTATACGTTATATAATACGTTATGCCTTATACGTTTTACGTTATTCGTTATACGTTATACGTTATACGTTATACGTTTTACGTTATACGTTATACGTTATACATTGTACGTTATACGTTATACGTTATACCTTATACGTTATACGTTATACGTTATACGTTATACGGTATACGTTATACGTTATGCGTTATACGTTTTACGTTATACGTTATACGTTATACGTTATACGTTATACGTTATACGTTATACGTTATATAATACGTTATGCGTTATACGTTTTACGTTATTCGTTATACGTTATACGTTATACGTTATACGTTATACGTTATACGTTATACGTTATACGTTATACGTTATACGTTACAAGTTATTCGTAACACATTATACGTGATACGGTATACGTTGTACTTCATACGTTATACGTTATACGTTATACGTTATACCTTATACGTTATACGTTATACGTTATACGTTATACGTTATACGTTATACGTTATACGTTATACGTTATACGCTATACGTTATACGTTATACGTTACACGTTATTCGTAATACATTATACGTGATACGGTATACGTTGTACGTCATACGTTATACGTTATACGTTATACGTTATACGTTTTACGTTATACGTTATACGTTATACGTTACACGTTATACGTTACACGTTATACGTTTTACGATATACGTTATACGTTATACGATACACGTTATACGTTATACGTTATACGTTATACGTTATACGTTATACGTTATACGCTATACGTTATACGTTATACGTTACACGTTATTCGTAATACATTATACGTGATACGGTATACGTTGTACGTCATACGTTATACGTTATACGTTATACGTTATACGTTATACGTTTTACGTTATACGTTATACGTTTTACGTTACACGTTATACGTTACACGTTATACGTTTTACGATATACGTTATACGTTGTACGTTATACGTTATACGTTATACGTTATACGTTATACGTTATACGTTATACGTTATACGTTATACGTAATACGTTATACGTGATACGTTATACGTTATACGTTATACGTTATACGTTATACGTTATACGTTATACGTTATACGTTATACGTTATACGTTATACGTTATACGTTATACGTTATACGTTATACGTTATACGTTATACCTTATACGTTATACGTTATACGTTATACGTTATACGTTATACGTTATACGTTATACGTTATACGTTATACGTTATACGTTATACGTTATACGTTATACGTTATACGTTTTACGTTATACGTTATACGTTATACATTGTACGTTATACGTTATACGTTATACGTTATACGTTATACGTTATACGTTATACGTTATACGTTATACGTTATATAATACGTTATGCGTTATACGTTTTACGTTATTCGTTATACGTTATACGTTATACGTTATACGTTATACGTTATACGTTATACGTTATACGTTATACGTTACACGTTATTCGTAACACATTATACGTGATACGGTATACGTTGTACGTCATACGTTATACGTTATACGTTATACGTTATACGTTATACGTTTTACGTTATACGTTATACGTTTTACGTTACACGTTATACGTTACACGTTATACGTTTTACGATATACGTTATACGTTGTACGTTATACGTTATACCTTATACGTTATACGTTATACGTTATACGTTATACGTTATACGTTATACGTTATACGTTTTACGTTATACGTTATACGTTATACATTGTACGTTATACGTTATACGTTATAAGTTATACGTTATACGTTATACGTTATACGTTATACGTTATATAATACGTTATGCGTTATACGTTTTACGTTATTCGTTATACGTTATACGTTATACGTTATACGTTATACGTTATACGTTATACGTTATACGTTACACGTTATTCGTAACACATTATACGTGATACGGTATACGTTGTACGTCATACGTTATACGTTATACGTTATACGTTATACGTTACACGTTATTCGTAACACATTATACGTGATACGGTATACGTTGTACGTCATACGTTATACGTTATACGTTATACGTTATACCTTATACGTTATACGTTATACGTTATACGTTATACGTTATACGTTATACGTTATACGTTATACGTTATACGCTATACGTTATACGTTATACGTTACACGTTATTCGTAATACATTATACGTGATACGGTATACGTTGTACGTCATACGTTATACGTTATACGTTATACGTTATACGTTTTACGTTATACGTTATACGTTTTACGTTACACGTTATACGTTACACGTTATACGTTTTACGATATACGTTATGCGTTCTACGTTATACGTTATACGTTATATGTTATACGTTATATGGTATACGTTATACGTTACACGTTATACGTTATACGTTATATGTTATACGTTATACGGTATACGTTATACGTTATACGTTATACGTTATACGTTATACGTTATACGTTATACGTTATACGTTATACGTTATACGTTATACGTTATACGTTATACGTTATACGTTATACGTTATACGTTATACGTTATACGTTATACGTTATACGTTATACGTTATACGTTATACGTTATACGTTATACGTTATACGTTATACGTTATACCTTATACGTTATACGTTATACGTTATACGTTATACGTTATACGTTATACGTTACACGTTATACGTAACACATTATACGTGATACGGTATACGTTGTACGTCATACGTTATACGTTATACGTTGTACGTTATACCTTATACGTTATACGTTATACGTTATACGTTATACGTTATACGTTATACGTTATACGTTATACGTTATACGTTATACGTTATACGTTATACGTTATACGTTATACGTTATACGTTATACCTTATACGTTATACGTTATACGTTATACGTTATACGTTATACGTTATACGTTATACGTTATACGTTTTACGTTATACGTTATACGTTATACATTGTACGTTATACGTTATACGTTATACGTTATACGTTATACGTTATACGTTATACGTTATACGTTATATAATACGTTATGCGTTATACGTTTTACGTTATACGTTATACGTTATATGTTATACGTTATATGGTATACGATATACGTTATACGTTATACGTTATACGTTATATGTTATACGTTATACGGTATACGTTATACGTTATACGTTATACGTTATACGTTATACGTTATACGTTATACGTTATACGATATACGTTATACGTTATACGTTATACGTTATACGTTATACGTTATACGTTTTACGTTATACGTTATACGTTATACATTGTACGTTATACGTTATACGTTATAAGTTATACGTTATACGTTATACGTTATACGTTATACGTTATATAATACGTTATGCGTTATACGTTTTACGTTATTCGTTATACGTTATACGTTATACGTTATACGTTATACGTTATACGTTATACGTTATACGTTACACGTTATTCGTAACACATTATACGTGATACGGTATACGTTGTACGTCATACGTTATACGTTATACGTTATACGTTGTACGTTATACCTTATACGTTATACGTTATACGTTATACGTTATACGTTATACGTTATACGTTATACGTTATACGTTATACGTTATACGTTATACGTTATACGTTATACGTTATACGTTATACGTTATACGTTATACATTATACGTTATACGTTATACGTTATACGTTATACGTTATACCTTATACGTTATACGTTATACGTTATACGTTATACGTTATACGTTATACGTTACACGTTATACGTAACACATTATACGTGATACGGTATACGTTGTACGTCATACGTTATACGTTATACGTTATACGTTATACGTTATACGTTATATAATACGTTATGCCTTATACGTTTTACGTTATTCGTTATACGTTATACGTTATACGTTATACGTTATACGTTTTACGTTATACGTTATACGTTATACATGGTACGTTATACGTTATACGTTATACCTTATACGTTATACGTTATACGTTATACGTTATACGGTATACGTTATACGTTATGCGTTATACGTTTTACGTTATACGTTATACGTTATACGTTATACGTTTTACGATATACGTTATACGTTATACGTTATACGCTATACGTTATATAATACGTTATGCCTTATACGTTTTACGTTATTCGTTATACGTTATACGTTATACGTTATACGTTATACGTTTTACGTTATACGTTATACGTTATACATTGTACGTTATACGTTATACGTTATACCTTATACGTTATACGTTATACGTTATACGTTATACGGTATACGTTATACGTTATGCGTTATACGTTTTACGTTATACGTTATACGTTATACGTTATACGTTATACGATATACGTTATACGTTATATAATACGTTATGCGTTATACGTTTTACGTTATTCGTTATACGTTATACGTTATACGTTATACGTTATACGTTATACGTTATACGTTATACGTTATACGTTACAAGTTATTCGTAACACATTATACGTGATACGGTATACGTTGTACTTCATACGTTATACGTTATACGTTATACGTTATACCTTATACGTTATACGTTATACGTTATACGTTATACGTTATACGTTATACGTTATACGTTATACGTTATACGCTATACGTTATACGTTATACGTTACACGTTATTCGTAATACATTATACGTGATACGGTATACGTTGTACGTCATACGTTATACGTTATACGTTATACGTTATACGTTTTACGTTATACGTTATACGTTATACGTTACACGTTATACGTTACACGTTATACGTTTTACGATATACGTTATACGTTATACGATACACGTTATACGTTATACGTTATACGTTATACGTTATACGTTATACGTTATACGCTATACGTTATACGTTATACGTTACACGTTATTCGTAATACATTATACGTGATACGGTATACGTTGTACGTCATACGTTATACGTTATACGTTATACGTTATACGTTATACGTTTTACGTTATACGTTATACGTTTTACGTTACACGTTATACGTTACACGTTATACGTTTTACGATATACGTTATACGTTGTACGTTATACGTTATACGTTATACGTTATACGTTATACGTTATACGTTATACGTTATACGTGATACGTTATACGTGATACGTTATACGTTATACGTTATACGTTATACGTTATACGTTATACGTTATACGTTATACGTTATACGTTATACGTTATACGTTATACGTTATACGTTATACGTTATACGTTATACGTTATACCTTATACGTTATACGTTATACGTTATACGTTATACGTTATACGTTATACGTTATACGTTATACGTTATACGTTATACGTTATACGTTATACGTTTTACGTTATACGTTATACGTTATACGTTACACGTTATACGTTACACGTTATACGTTTTACGATATACGTTATACGTTATACGATACACGTTATACGTTATACGTTATACGTTATACGTTATACGTTATACGTTATACGTTATACGTTATATAATACGTTATGCGTTATACGTTTTACGTTATTCGTTATACGTTATACGTTATTCGTAATACATTATACGTGATACGGTATACGTTGTACGTCATACGTTATACGTTATACGTTATACGTTATACGTTATACGTTATACGCTATACGTTACACGTTATTCGGAATACATTATACGTGATACGGTATACGTTGTACGTCATACGTTATACGTTATACGTTATACGTTATACGTTATACGTTTTACGATATACGTTATACGTTATACGTTATACGCTATACGTTATATAATACGTTATGCCTTATACGTTTTACGTTATTCGTTATACGTTATACGTTATACGTTATACGTTATACGTTTTACGTTATACGTTATACGTTATACATTGTACGTTATACGTTATACGTTATACCTTATACGTTATACGTTATACGTTATACGTTATACGTTATACGGTATACGTTATACGTTATGCGTTATACGTTTTACGTTATACGTTATACGTTATACGTTATACGTTATACGTTATACGTTATACGTTATATAATACGTTATGCGTTATACGTTTTACGTTATTCGTTATACGTTATACGTTATACGTTATACGTTATACGTTATACGTTATACGTTATACGTTATACGTTACACGTTATTCGTAACACATTATACGTGATACGGTATACGTTGTACGTCATACGTTATACGTTATACGTTATACGTTATACGTTTTACGTTATACGTTATACGTTATACGTTACACGTTATACGTTACACGTTATACGTTTTACGATATACGTTATACGTTATACGATACACGTTATACGTTATACGTTATACGTTATACGTTATACGTTATACGTGATACGTTATACGTGATACGTTATACGTTATACGTTATACGTTATACGTTATACGTTATACCTCATACGTTATACGTTATACGTTATACGTTATGCGTTATACGTTATACGTTATACGTTATACGTTATACGTTATATAATACGTTATGCCTTATACGTTTTACGTTATTCGTTATACGTTATACGTTATACGTTATACGTTATACGTTAAACGTCATAGGTTATACGTTATACGTTATTCGTTATGCGTTATACGTTATACGTTATACGTCATACGTTATACGGTATACGATATACGTTATGCGTTTTACGTTATTCGTGATACGTTATACGTTATACGTTATACGTTATACGTTATACGTTATACGTAATACGTTATACGTTATACGTTATACGATATACGTGATACGTTATACGTTATACGTTATACGTCATAGGTTATACGTTATACGTAATTCGTTAGGCGTTATACGTTATACGTTATACGTTATACGTTATACGTTATACGTTATACGTTATACGTTATACGTTATACGTTATACGTTATACGGTATACGTTATGCGTTATGCGTTATATGTTATACGTTATACGTTATACGTTATACGTTATACGTTATACGGTATACGATATACGTTATGCGTTATATGTTATACGTTATACGTTATACGTTATACGTCATAGGTTATACGTTATACGTTATACGTTATACGTAATACGTTATACGTTATACGTTATACGATATACGTGATACGTTATACGTTATACGTTATACGTCATAGGTTATACGATATACGTTATTCGTTAGGCGTTATACGTTATACGTTATACGTTATACGTTATACGCTATACGTTATATGGTATACGATATACGTTATGCGTTATACGTTATACGTTATACGTTATACGTCATAGGTTATACGTTATACGTTATTCGTTATGCGTTATACGTTATACGTTATACGTTATACGTTATACGGTATACGTTATACGTTATACGTTATATAATACGTTATGCCTTATACGTTTTACGTTATTCGTTATACGTTATACGTTATACGTTATACGTTATACGTTATTCGTTATACGTTATACGTTATACGTTATACGTTATACGTTATACGTCATAGGTTATACGTTATACGTTATTCGTTATGCGTTATACGTTATACGTTATACGTCATACGTTATACGGTATACGATATACGTTATGCGTTTTACGTTATTCGTGATACGTTATACGTTATACGTTATACGTTATACGTTATACGTTATACGTAATACGTTATACGTTATACGTTATACGATATACGTGATACGTTATACGTTATACGTTATACGTCATAGGTTATACGTTATACGTAATTCGTTAGGCGTTATACGTTATACGTTATACGTTATACGTTATACGTAATACGTTATACGTTATACGTTATACGATATACGTGATACGTTATACGTTATACGTTATACGTCATAGGTTATACGTTATACGTAATTCGTTAGGCGTTATACGTTATACGTTATACGTTATACGTTATACGTTATACGTTATACCTCATACGTTATACGTTATACGTTATACGTTATGCGTTATACGTTATACGTTATACGTTATACGTTATACGTTATATAATACGTTATGCCTTATACGTTTTACGTTATTCGTTATACGTTATACGTTATACGTTATACGTTATACGTTATACGTCATAGGTTATACGTTATACGTTATTCGTTATGCGTTATACGTTATACGTTATACGTCATACGTTATACGGTATACGATATACGTTATGCGTTTTACGTTATTCGTGATACGTTATACGTTATACGTTATACGTTATACGTTATACGTTATACGTAATACGTTATACGTTATATGTTATACGATATACGTGATACGTTATACGTTATACGTTATACGTCATAGGTTATACGTTATACGTAATTCGTTAGGCGTTATACGTTATACGTTATACGTTATACGTTATACGTTATACGTTATACGTTATACGTTATACGTTATACGTTATACGTTATACGGTATACGTTATGCGTTATGCGTTATATGTTATACGTTATACGTTATACGTTATACGTTATACGTTATACGGTATACGATATACGTTATGCGTTATATGTTATACGTTATACGTTATACGTTATACGTCATAGGTTATACGTTATACGTTATACGTTATACGTAATACGTTATACGTTATACGTTATACGATATACGTGATACGTTATACGTTATACGTTATACGTCATAGGTTATACGATATACGTTATTCGTTAGGCGTTATACGTTATACGTTATACGTTATACGTTATACGCTATACGTTATATGGTATACGATATACGTTATGCGTTATACGTTATACGTCATAGGTTATACGTTATACGTTATTCGTTATGCGTTATACGTTATACGTTATACGTTATACGTTATACGGTATACGATATACGTTATGCGTTTTACGTTATTCGTGATACGTTATACGTTATACGTTATAAGTTATACGTTATACGTTATACGTAATACGTTATACGTTATACGTTATACGTTATACGGTATACGTTATGCGTTATGCGTTATATGTTATACGTTATACGTTATACGTTATACGTTATACGTTATACGTCATAGGTTATACGTTATACGATATTCGTTAGGCGTTATACGTTATACGTTATACGTTATACGTTATACGTTATACGTTATACGTTATACGTTATACGTTATACGTTATACTATATACGTTATACGTTATACGTTATACGTTATACGTTATACGTAATACGTTATACGTTATACGTTATACGTTATACGTTATACGTCATACGTTATACGTTATACGTTATACGTTATACGTTATACGGTATACGATATACGTTATGCGTTATATGTTATACGTTATACGTTATACGTTAGGCGTTATACGTTATACGTTATACGTTATACGTTATACGATATACGTGATACGTTAAACGTTATACGTTATACGTCATAGGTTATACGTTATACGATATTCGTTAGGCGTTATACGTTATACGTTATACGTTATACGTTATACGTTATACGTTATACGTTATATGGTATACGATATACGTTATGCGTTATACGTTATACGTCATAGGTTATACGTTATACGTTATTCGTTATGCGTTATACGTTATACGTTATACGTTATACGGTATACGATATACGTTATGCGTTTTACGTTATTCATGATACGTTATACGTTATACGTTATACGTTATACGTTATACATTATACGTAATACGTTATACGTTATACGTTATACGGTATACGTGGTACGTTATACGTTATACGTTATACGTCATAGGTTATACGTTATACGTTATTCGTTAGGCGTTATACGTTATACGTTATACGTTATACGTTATACGTTATACGTTATACGTTATACGTTATACGTCATACGTTATACGTTATACGTTATACGTTATACGTTATACGGTATACGATATACGTTATGCGTTATATGTTATACGTTATACGTTATACGTTAGGCGTTATGCGTTATACGTTATGCGTTATACGTTATACGATATACGTGATACGTTATACGTTATACGTTATACGTCATAGGTTATACGTTATACGATATTCGTTAGGCGTTATACGTTATACGTTATACGTTATACGTTATACGTTATACGTTATACGTTATACGTTATACGTTATACTATATACGTTATACGTTATACGTTATACGTTATACGTAATACGTTATACGTTATACGTTATACGTTATACGTTATACGTCATACGTTATACGTTATACGTTATACGTTATACGTTATACGGTATACGATATACGTTATGCGTTATATGTTATACGTTATACGTTATACGTTAGGCGTTATACGTTATACGTTATACGTTATACGTTATACGATATACGTGGTACGTTAAACGTTATACGTTATACGTCATAGGTTATACGTTATACGATATTCGTTAGGCGTTATACGTTATACGTTATACGTTATACGTTATACGTTATACGTTATATGGTATACGATATACGTTATGCGTTATACGTTATACGTCATAGGTTATACGTTATACGTTATTCGTTATGCGTTATACGTTATACGTTATACGTTATACGGTATACGATATACGTTATGCGTTTTACGTTATTCGTGATACGTTATACGTTATACGTTATACGTTATACGTTATACATTATACGTAATACGTTATACGTTATACGTTATACGGTATACGTGGTACGTTATACGTTATACGTTATACGTCATAGGTTATACGTTATACGTTATTCGTTAGGCGTTATACGTTATACGCTATACGTTATACGTTATACGTTATACGTTATACGTTATACGTTATACTATATACGTTATACGTTATACGTTATACGTTATACGTTATACGTAATACGTTATACGTTATACGTTATACGTTATACGTTATACGTCATACGTTACACGTTATACGTTATACGTTATACGTTATACGTTATACGTTATACGTTATACGTTATACGTTATACGTTATACGTAATACGTTATACGTTATACGTTATACGTTATACGTTATACATTATACGTTATACGTTATACGTCATACGTTATACGTTATACGTTATACGTTATACGTTATACGGTATACGATATACGTTATGCGTTATATGTTATACGTTATACGTTATACGTTATACGTTATACGTTATACGTTATACGTAATACGTTATACGTTATACGTTATACGTTATACGTTATACGTTATACGTTATACGTTATACGTCATACGTTATACGTTATACGTTATACGTTATACGTTATACGTTATACGTAATACGTTATACGTTATACGTTATACGGTATACGTGATACGTTATACGTTATACGTTATACGTCATAGGTTATACGTTATACGTTATTCGTTAGGCGTTATACGTTATACGTTATACGTTATACGTTATACGATATTCGTTAGGCGTTATACGTTATACGTTATACGTTATACGTTATACGTTATACGTTATACGTTATACTATATACGTTATACGTTATACGTTATACGTTATACGTTATACGTTATACGTTATACGTTATACGTTATACGGTATACGATATACGTTATGCGCTTTACGTTATTCGTGATACGTTATACGTTATACGTCATACGTTATACGTTATACGTTATACGTTATACGTTATACGTTATACGGTATACGTTATACGTTATACGTTTTACGTTATACGTTATACGTTATACGTTATACGTTACACGTTATGCGGTATACGTTATACGTTATACGTTATACGTTATACGTCATACGTTATACGTTATACGTTATACGTTATACGTTATACGTTTTACGATATACGTTATACGTTATACGTTATACGTTATACGTTATTCGTTATTCGGTATACGTTATACGTTATACGTTTTGCGATATACGTTATACGTTATACGGTATACGTTATACGTTATACGTTTTACGTTATACGTTATACGTTATACGTTATACGTTACACGTTATACGGTATACGTTATACGTTATACGTTATACGTTATACGTTATACGTTATACGTTATACGTTATACGTTATACGTTTTACGATATACGTTATTCGGTATACGATATACGTTATGCGCTTTACGTTATTCGTGATACGTTATACGTTATACGTCATACGTTATACGTTATACGTTATACGTTATACGTTATACGTTATACGTTATACGGTATACGTTATACGTTATACGTTTTACGTTATACGTTATACGTTATACGTTATACGTTACACGTTATACGGTATACGTTATACGTTATACGTTATACGTTATACGTTATACGTTATACGTTATACGTTATACGTTATACGTTATACGTTATACGTTATACGTTTTACGATATACGTTATACGTTATACGTTATACGTTATACGTTATTCGTTATTCGGTATACGTTATACGTTATACGTTTTGCGATATACGTTATACGTTATACGGTATACGTTATACGTTATACGTTTTACGTTATACGTTATACGTTATACGTTATACGTTACACGTTATACGGTATACGTTATACGTTATACGTTATACGTTATACGTTATACGTTATACGTTATACGTTATACGTTATACGTTTTACGATATACGTTATACGTTATACGTTATACGTTATACGTTATTCGTTATTCGGTATACGTTATACGTTATACGTTTTACGTTATACGTTATACGTTATACGTTATTCGTTATTCGGTATACGTTATACGTTATACGTTTTGCGATATACGTTATACGTTATACGTTCTACGTTATACGTTATACGGTATACGTTATACGTTATACGTTATACGTTATACGTTATACGTTATACGTTAAACGTTGTACGTTATACGTTATACGTCATACGTTATACGTTATATGTTATACGTTATACGTTATACGTTATACGTTATACGTTATACGTTATACGTTATACGTTATACGTTATACGTTATACGTTATACGTTATACGTTATGCGTTATACGTTATTCTTTATACATTATACGTTATACGTTATACGTTATACGTTATGCGTTATACGTTATCCTTTATACATTATACGTTATACGTTATACGTTATACGTTATGCGTTGTACGTTATCCTTTATACATTATACGTTATACGTTATACGTCAACAAATTTTTCGCACTTCTGCTGCTCCAAATGCTTGACCAGAATGGCCTGCGGAAAAAATACACACACCGGTGTTATCGAGCGAGTTTGTGCTTTCAGCTGCAGTAGGAATTTTTGGGTTTGGTCAATCTGTTCGCGAGATATGGGAGTTTGAAGCTAAGAAATGGTTGAGAAGGCAACACATTTTTCGGAATTCTGCTGCTCCAAACGCTTAACCAGAATGGCCTAGAAAAAAAATTCACATGCCGTTTTAATCGGGCGAGTTTCTACCTTCAGACGCAGCAGGAATTTTTGGGTTTGGTCAAACCGTTCGCGAGATATGGGAGTTTGAAACTAAGAGATGGTTGAGAAGGCGACAAATCTTTCGCACTTCTGCTGCTCCAAACGCTTAAACAGAATGGCCTAGGGAAAAAATACACATGCCGTTGTAATCGGGCGAGTATCTACTTTCAGATGCAACAGGAATTTTTGCGTTTGGACAAACCGTTCGCGAGATATGGGAGTTTGAAGCTAAGAAATGGTTGAGATCACAACAACGTTTGCGCACTTCTGCTGCTCCAAACGCGTAACCAGAATGTCCTAGGCAACAAATACACATACCGTTGTAATCGGGCGAGTTGCTACTTTCAGACGCAGCAGAATTTTTGGGTTTGGTCAATCCATTCGGGAGATATGGGAGTTTGAAGCTAAGAAATGGTTGAGAAGGCAACAAATTTTTCGCACGTCTGCTGCTCCAAATGCTTAACCAGAATGGCCTAGGGAAAAAATACACATATCGTTTTAATAGGGCGAGTTTCTACTTTCAGACGCAGGAAGAATTTTTGGGTTTGGTCAAACGGTTCGCGAGGTACGGGAGTTTGAAGCTAAGAAATGGTTGAGAAGGCGACAAATTTTTTGCAATTCTGCTGCTCCAAACGCTTAAACAGAATGGCCTAGGGAAAAAATACACATACCTTTGTAATCGGGCGAGTTTCTACTTTCAGACGCAACAGGAATTTTTGGGTTTGGTCAATCCGTTCGCGAGATATGGAAGTTTGAAGCTAAGAAATGGTTGAGAAAGCAACACATTTTTCGCAATTGTGCTGCTCCAAACGCTTAACCAGAATGTCCTAGAAAAAAAATTCACATGGCGTTGTAATCGGGCGAGTTTCTACTTTCAGACGCAGCAGGAATTTTTGGGTTTGGTCAATCCGTTCGCGAGATACAGGAGCTTGAGGCTAAGAAATGTTTGAGCAGACAACAACTTTTGCGAAATTCTGCTGCTCCAAACGCTTAACCAGAATGACCTAGGGAAAAAATACAAAAACCGTTGTAATTGGGCGAGTTTCTACTTTCATACGCAACAGGAATTTTTGGGTTTGGACAATCCGTTTGCGAGATATGGGAGTTTGAAGCTAAGAAATGGTTGAGCGGACAACAAATTATTCCCCATTCTGCTGCTCCAAACACTTAACCTGAATGTCCTAGGGTGAAAATACACATACCGTTGTCATCGGGCGAGTTTCTACTTTCAGAGGAAACAGGAATTTTTAGGTTCGGTCATTCCGATCGCGAGATATGGGAGTTTGAAGCTAAGAAGTGGTTGAGAAGGCAACAAATTTTTCGCAGTTCTGCTGCTCTAAACGCTTAACCAGAGTGGCCTAGAAAAAAATACACATACCGTTGTAATCGGGCGAGTTTCTACTTTCAGACGCAGAAGGAATTTTTGGGTTTGGTCAAACCGCTCGCGAGGTACGGGAGTTTGAAGCTAAGAAATGGTTGAGAAGGCGACAAATTTTACGCACTTCTGCTGCTCCGAACGCTTAAACAGAATGGCCTAGTGAAAAAATACACATACCTTTGTAATCGGGCGAGTTTCTACTTTCAGACGCAACAGGAATTTTTGGGTTTGGTCAATTCGTTCGTGAGATACGGGAGCTTGAAGCTAAGAAATGGTTGAGACGACAACAACTTTTGCGCAATTCTGCTGCTCCAAACGCTCAACCAGAATGTCCTAGGGAAGAAATACACACACCGCTGTAATCGGGCGAGTTGCTACTTTCAGACGCAGCAGGAATTTTTGCGTTTGGACAAACCGTTCGCGAGATATGGGAGTTTGAAGCTAAGAAATGGTTTAGAAGACAACAACGTTTGCGCACTTCTGCTGCTCCAAACGCGTAACCAGAATGTCCTAGGCAAAAAATACACATACCGTTGTAATCGGGCGAGTAGCTTCTTTCAGACGCAGAAGGAATTTTTGGGTTTGGTCAAACCGTTCGCGAGGTACGGGAGTTTGAAGCTAAGAAATGGTTGAGAAGGCGGCAAATTTTAGGCAATTCTGCTTCTACAAACGCTTAAACAGAATGGCCTAGGGAAAAAATACACATACCTTTGTAATCGGGCGAGTTTCTACTTTCAGACGCAACAGGAATTTTTGGGTTTGGTCAATCCGTTCGCGAGATATGGGAGTTTGAAGCTAAGAAATGGTTGAGAAGGCAACACATTTTTCGCAATTCTGCTGCTCCAAACGCTTAACCAGAATGGCCTAGAAAAAAAATTCACATGCCGTTGTAATCGGGCGAGTATCTACTTTCAGATGCAAGAGGAATTTTTGGGCTTGGTCAATCCGTTCGCGAGATATGGGAGTTTGAAGCTAAGAAATGGTTGATAACGCAACAAATTTTTTCAATTCTGCTGCTCCACACGCTTAACCAGAATGGCCAAGGGAAAAAATACAAGAACCGTTGTAATTGGGCGAGTTTCCACTTTCATACGCAACAGGAATTTTTGGGTTGGGACAATCCGTTTGCGAGATATGGGAGTTTGAAGCTGAGAAATGGTTTAGAAGGCGACATATTTTTCGCACTTCGGCGGGTCCAAACGCTTAAACAGAATGGCCTACGGTAAAAATACACATTCCTTTGTAATCGGGCGAGTTTCTACTTTCAGACGCAACAGGAATTTTTGGGTTTGGTCAATTCGTTCGCGAGATGCGGGATCTTGAAGCTAAGGAATGGTTGAGAAGAGAAAAAATTTTGCGCAATTCTGCTGCTCCAAACGCTTAACCAGAATTGCCTGGAGAAAAAATACAGCTAACGTTGTAATCGGGCGAGTACCTACCTTCAGATGCAGGAGGAATTTTTGGGTTTAGTCAATCCGTTCGCGAGATATGGGGTTTGAAGCGAAGAAATGGTTGAGAAGGCAACAAATTTTTCGCAATTCTGCTGCTCCAAACGCTTAAACAGAATGGCCTAGGGAAAAAATTAACATACCTTTGTAATCGGGCGAGTTTCTACTTTCAGACGAAACAAGAATTTTTGGGTTTTGTCAATTCGTTCGCGAGATACGGGAGGTTGAAGCTAAGAAATGGTTGAGAAGACAACAACTTTTGCGCAATTCTGCTGCTCCAAACGCTTAACCAGAATGTCCTAGGGAAAAAATACAAATACCGTTGTGATCGGGAGAGTTTCTACTTTCAGACACAACAGGAATTTTTGGGTTCGGTCAAACCGTTCGCGAGATATGGGAGTTTGAAGCTAGGAAATGGTTGAAAAGGCAACAGTTTTTTCGCACTTCTGCTGCTCCAAACGCTTAAACGGAATGGACTAGGGAAAAATACACATACCCTTGTAATCGGGCGAGTTTCTACTTTCAGACGGAACAGGAATTTTTGTGTTTGGTCAATCCGTTCGCGAGATATGGGAGTTTGAATCTAAGAAATGGTTGAGAAGGCAACAAATTTTTCGCAATTCTGCTAGTCCAAACGCTTAAACAGAATGGCCTAGGGAAAAAATACACACACCTTTGTAATCGGGCGAGTTTCTACTTTCAGACGCAGCAGGAATTTTTGGGTTTGGTCGAACCGTTCGCCAGATACGGCAGTTTGAAGCTAAGAAATGGTTGAGAAGGCAACAAATTTTTCGTACTTCTGCTACTCCAAGCGCTTAAACAGAATGGCCTAGAGAAAAAATACAGCTACCGTTGTAATCTGGCGAGTATCTACATTCAGATGCAGGAGGAATTTTTGGGTTTGGTCAATCCGTTCGCGAGATATGGGAGTTTGAAGCTAAGAACTGGTTGAGAAGGCAACAAATTTTTCGCAATTCTGCTGCTCCAAACGCTTAAACAGAATGGCCTAGGGAAAAAATACACATACCTTTGTAATCGGGCGAGTTTCTACTTTTAGACGAAACAAGAATTTTTGGGTTTGGTCAATTCGTTCGCGAGATATGGGAGTTTGAAGCTAAGAAGTGGTTGAGAAGGCAACAAATTTTTCGCAGTTCTGCTGCTCTAAACGCTTAACCAGAGTGGCCTAGAAAAAAATACACATACCGTTGTAATCGGGCGAGTTTCTACTTTCAGACGCAGAAGGAATTTTTGGGTTTGGTCAAACCGCTCGCGAGGTACGGGAGTTTGAAGCTAAGAAATGGTTGAGAAGGCGACAAATTTTACGCACTTCTGCTGCTCCGAACGCTTAAACAGAATGGCCTAGTGAAAAAATACACATACCTTTGTAATCGGGCGAGTTTCTACTTTCAGACGCAACAGGAATTTTTGGGTTTGGTCAATTCGTTCGTGAGATACGGGAGCTTGAAGCTAAGAAATGGTTGAGACGACAACAACTTTTGCGCAATTCTGCTGCTCCAAACGCTCAACCAGAATGTCCTAGGGAAGAAATACACACACCGCTGTAATCGGGCGAGTTGCTACTTTCAGACGCAGCAGGAATTTTTGCGTTTGGACAAACCGTTCGCGAGATATGGGAGTTTGAAGCTAAGAAATGGTTTAGAAGACAACAACGTTTGCGCACTTCTGCTGCTCCAAACGCGTAACCAGAATGTCCTAGGCAAAAAATACACATACCGTTGTAATCGGGCGAGTAGCTCCTTTCAGACGCAGAAGGAATTTTTGGGTTTGGTCAAACCGTTCGCGAGGTACGGGAGTTTGAAGCTAAGAAATGGTTGAGAAGGCGACAAATTTTAGGCAATTCTGCTTCTACAAACGCTTAAACAGAATGGCCTAGGGAAAAAATACACATACCTTTGTAATCGGACGAGTTTCTACTTTCAGACGCAACAGGAATTTTTGGGTTTGGTCAATCCGTTCGCGAGATATGGGAGTTTGAAGCTAAGAAATGGTTGAGAAGGCAACACATTTTTCGCAATTCTGCTGCTCCAAACGCTTAACCAGAATGGCCTAGAAAAAAAATTCACATGCCGTTGTAATCGGGCGAGTTTCTACTTTCAGATGCAGCGGGAATTTTTGGGTTTGGTCAAACCGTTCGCGAGATACGGGAGTTTGAAGCTGAGAAATGGTTTAGAAGGCGACATATTTTTCGCACTTCGGCGGGTCCAAACGCTTAAACAGAATGGCCTACGGTAAAAATACACATACCTTTGTAATCGGGCGAGTTTCTACTTTCAGACGCAACAGGAATTTTTGGGTTTGGTCAATTCGTTCGCGAGATGCGGGATCTTGAAGCTAAGGAATGGTTGAGAAGAGAAAAAATTTTGCGCAATTCTGCTGCTCCAAACGCTTAACCAGAATTGCCTGGAGAAAAAATACAGCTAACGTTGTAATCGGGCGAGTACCTACCTTCAGATGCAGGAGGAATTTTTGGGTTTAGTCAATCCGTTCGCGAGATATGGGGTTTGAAGCGAAGAAATGGTTGAGAAGGCAACAAATTTTTCGCAATTCTGCTGCTCCAAACGCTTAAACAGAATGGCCTAGGGAAAAAATTAACATACCTTTGTAATCGGGCGAGTTTCTACTTTTAGACGAAACAAGAATTTTTGGGTTTGGTCAATTCGTTCGCGAGATACGGGAGGTTGAAGCTAAGAAATGGTTGAGAAGACAACAACTTTTGCGCAATTCTGCTGCTCCAAACGCTTAACCAGAATGTCCTAGGGAAAAAATACAAATACCGTTGTGATCGGGAGAGTTTCTACTTTCAGACACAACAGGAATTTTTGGGTTCGGTCAAACCGTTCGCGAGATATGGGAGTTTGAAGCTAGGAAATGGTTGAAAAGGCAACAGTTTTTTCGCACTTCTGCTGCTCCAAACGCTTAAACGGAATGGACTAGGGAAAAATACACATACCCTTGTAATCGGGCGAGTTTCTACTTTCAGACGGAACAGGAATTTTTGTGTTTGGTCAATCCGTTCGCGAGATATGGGAGTTTGAATCTAAGAAATGGTTGAGAAGGCAACAAATTTTTCGCAATTCTGCTAGTCCAAACGCTTAAACAGAATGGCCTAGGGAAAAAATACACACACCTTTGTAATCGGGCGAGTTTCTACTTTCAGACGCAGCAGGAATTTTTGGGTTTGGTCGAACCGTTCGCCAGATACGGCAGTTTGAAGCTAAGAAATGGTTGAGAAGGCAACAAATTTTTCGTACTTCTGCTACTCCAAGCGCTTAAACAGAATGGCCTAGAGAAAAAATACAGCTACCGTTGTAATCTGGCGAGTATCTACATTCAGATGCAGGAGGAATTTTTGGGTTTGGTCAATCCGTTCGCGAGATATGGGAGTTTGAAGCTAAGAACTGGTTGAGAAGGCAACAAATTTTTCGCAATTCTGCTGCTCCAAACGCTTAAACAGAATGGCCTAGGGAAAAAATACACATACCTTTGTAATCGGGCGAGTTTCTACTGTTAGACGAAACAAGAATTTTTGGGTTTGGTCAATTCGTTCGCGAGATACGGGAGGTTGAAGCTAAGAAATGGTTGAGAAGACAACAACTTTTGCGCAATTCTGCTGCTCCAAACGCTTAACCAGAATGTCCTAGGGAAAAAATACAAATACCGTTGTGATCGGGCGAGTTTCTACTTTCAGACGCAACAGGAATTTTTGGGTTCGGTCAAACCGTTCGCGAGATATGGGAGTTTGAAGCTAAGAAATGGTTGAAAAGGCAACAGTTTTTTCGCTCTTCTGCTGCTCCAAACGCTTAAACGGAATGGACTAGGGAAAAATACACATACCCTTGTAATCGGGCGAGTTTCTACTTTCAGACGGAACAGGAATTTTTGTGTTTGGTCAATCCGTTCGCGAGATATGGGAGTTTGAATCTAAGAAATGGTTGAGAAGGCAACAAATTTTTCGTACTTCTGCTACTCCAAGCGCTTAAACAGAATGGCCTAGAGAAAAAATACAGCTACCGTTGTAATCTGGCGAGTATCTACATTCAGATGCAGGAGGAATTTTTGGGTTTGGTCAATCCGTTCGCGAGATATGGGAGTTTGAAGCTAAGAACTGGTTGAGAAGGCAACAAATTTTTCGCAATTCTGCTGCTCCAAACGCTTAAACAGAATGGCCTAGGGAAAAAATACACATACCTTTGTAATCGGGCGAGTTTCTACTTTTAGACGCAACAGGAATTTTTGGGTTCGGTCAAACCGTTCGCGAGATATGGGAGTTTGAAGCTAAGAAATGGTTGAGCGGACAACAAATTATTCCCCATTCTGCTGCTCCGAACGCTTAACCTGAATATCCTAGGGAGAAAATACACATACCGTTGTAATCGGGCGAGTTTCTACTTTCAGACGCAGCAGGAATTTTTGGGTATGGTCAATCGGTTCGCGAGATATGGGTGTTTGAAGCTAAGAAATGGTTCAGAAGGCAACAAATTTTTCGCACTTCTGCTGCTCCATATTCTTAACCAGAATGGCCTAGGGAAAAAATACACAGACCTTTGTAATCGGGCGAGTTTCTACTTTCAGACGCAACAGGAATTTTTGGGTTTGGTCAATCCGTTCGCGAGATATGGGAGTTTGAAGCTAAGAAATGGTTGAGAAGGCAACACATTTTTCGCAATTCTGCTGCTCCAAACGCTTAACCAGAATGGCCTAGAAAAAAAATTCACATGCCGTTGTAATCGGGCGAGTATCTACTTTCAGATGCAAGAGGAATTTTTGGGCTTGGTCAATCCGTTCGCGAGATATGGGAGTTTGAAGCTAAGAAATAGTTGAGAAGGCGACAAATTTTCCGCAATTCTGCTTCCCAAACGCTTAAACAGAATGGCCTAGGGAAAAAATACACATACCTTTGTAATCGGGCGAGTTTCTACTTTCAGACGCAACAGGAATTTTTGGGTTTGGTCAATCCGTTCGCGAGATATGGGAGTTTGAAGCTAAGAAATGGTTGAGAAGGCAACACATTTTTCGCAATTCTGCTGCTCCACACGCTTAACCAGAACGGCCAAGGGAAAAAATACAAAAACCGTTGTAATTGGGCGAGTTTCTACTTTCATACGCAACAGGAATTTTTGGGTTTGGACAATCCGTACGCGAGATATGGGGTTTGAAGCGAAGAAATGGTTGAGAAGGCAACAAATTTTTCGCACTTCTGCTGCTCCAAACGCTTAACCAGAATGGCCTAGAGAGAAAATACAGCTACCGTTGTAATCGGGCGAGTATATACATTCAGATGCAGGAGGAATTTTTGGGTTTGGACAATCCATTTGCGAGATATGGGAGTTTGAAGCTTTGAAATGGTTGAGCAGACAACAAATTATTCCCCATTCTGCTGCTCCAAACGCTTAACCAGAATGTCCTAGGGAAAAAATACACATACCGCTGTAATCGGACGAGTTTCTACTTTCAGACGCAACAGGAATTTTTGGGTTTGGTCAATCCGTTCGCGAGATATGGGAGTTTGAATCTAAGAAATGGTTGAGAAGGCAACAAATTTTTCGTACTTCTGCTACTCCAAGCGCTTAAACAGAATGGCCTAGAGAAAAAATACAGCTACCGTTGAAATCTGGCGAGTATCTACATTCAGATGCAGGAGGAATTTTTGGGTTCGGTCAAACCGTTCGCGAGATATGGGAGTTTGAAGCTAAGAAATGGTTGAAAAGGCAACAGTTTTTTCGCACTTCTGCTGCTCCAAACGCTTAAACGGAATGGACTAGGGAAAAATACACATACCTTTGTAATAGGGCGAGTTACTACTTTCAGACGCAGAAGGAATTTTTGGGTTTGGTCAAACCGTTCGCGAGGTACGGGAGTTTGAAGCTAAGAAATAGTTGAGAAGGCGACAAATTTTCCGCAATTCTGCTACCCAAACGCTTAAACAGAATGGCCTAGGGAAAAAATACACATACCTTTGTAATCGGACGAGTTTCTACTTTCAGACGCAACAGGAATTTTTGGGTTTGGTCAATCAGTTCGCGAGATATGGGAGTTTGAAGCTAAGAAATGGTTGAGAAGGCAACACATTTTTCGCAATTCTGCTGCTCCAAACGCTTAACCAGAATGGCCTAGGGAAAAAATACACATACCTTTGTAATCGGGCGAGTTTCTACTTTTAGACGAAACAAGAAATTTGGGTTTGGTCAATTCGTTCGCGAGATACGGGAGGTTGAAGCTAAGAAATGGTTGAGAAGACAACAACTTTTGCGCAATTCTGCTGCTCCAAACGCTTAACCAGAATGTCCTAGGGAAAAAATACAAATACCGTTGTGATCGGGCGAGTTTCTACTTTCAGACGCAACAGGAATTTTTGGGTTCGGTCAATCCGTTCGCGAGATATGGGAGTTTGAAGCTAAGAAATGGTTGAGAAGGCAACAAATTTTTCGTACTTCTGCTACTCCAAGCGCTTAAACAGAATGGCCTAGAGAAAAAATACAGCTACCGTTGTAATCTGGCGAGTATCTACATTCAGATGCAGGAGGAATTTTTGGGTTTGGTCAATCCGTTCGCGAGATATGGGAGTTTGAAGCTAAGAACTGGTTGAGAAGGCAACAAATTTTTCGCAATTCTGCTGCTCCAAACGCTTAAACAGAATGGCCTAGGGAAAAAATACACATACCTTTGTAATCGGGCGAGTTTCTACTTTTAGACGAAACAAGAATTTTTGGGTTTGGTCAATTCGTTCGCGAGATACGGGAGGTTGAAGCTAAGAAATGGTTGAGAAGACAACAACTTTTGCGCAATTCTGCTGCTCCAAACGCTTAACCAGAATGTCCTAGGGAAAAAATACAAATACCGTTGTGATCGGGCGAGTTTCTACTTTCAGACGCAACAGGAATTTTTGGGTTCGGTCAAACCGTTCGCGAGATATGGGAGTTTGAATCTAAGAAATGGTTGAGCGGACAACAAATTATTCCCCATTCTGCTGCTCCAAACGCTTAACCTGAATGTCCTAGGGAGAAAATACACATACCGTTGTAATCGGGCGAGTTTCTACTTTCAGACGCAGCAGGAATTTTTGGGTATGGTCAATCGGTTCGCGAGATATGGGTGTTTGAAGCTAAGAAATGGTTCAGAAGGCAACAAATTTTTCGCACTTCTGCTGCTCCATATTCTTAACCAGAATGGCCTAGGGAAAAAATACACAGACCTTTGTAATCGGGCGAGTTTCTACTTTCAGACGCAACAGGAATTTTTGGGTTTGGTCAATCCGTTCGCGAGATATGGGAGTTTGAAGCTAAGAAATGGTTGAGAAGGCAACACATTTTTCGCAATTCTGCTGCTCCAAACGCTTAACCAGAATGGCCTAGAAAAAAAATTCACATGCCGGTGTAATCGGGCGAGTATCTACTTTCAGATGCAAGAGGAATTTTTGGGCTTGGTCAATCCGTTCGCGAGATATGGGAGTTTGAAGCTAAGAAATAGTTGAGAAGGCGACAAATTTTCCGCAATTCTGCTTCCCAAACGCTTAAACAGAATGGCCTAGGGAAAAAATACACATACCTTTGTAATCGGGCGAGTTTCTACTTTCAGACGCAACAGGAATTTGGGTTTGGTCAATTCGTTCGCGAGATACGGGAGGTTGAATCTAAGAAATGGTTGAAATGATAACAAATTTTTCGCAATTCTGCTGCTCCAAACGCTTAACCAGAATGGCCTAAGGAAAAAATACACATACCTTTGTAATCGGGCGAGTTTCTACTTTCAGACGCAGCAGGAATTTTTGGGTTTGGTCAAACCGTTCGCGTGATATGGGAGTTTGAATCTAAGAAATGGTTGAGCAGACAACAACTTTTTCGCACTTCTGCTACTCCAAACGCTCCACCAGAATGGCCTAGGGAAAAATCACATACCGTTGTAATAGGACGAGTTTCTACTTTCAGATGCAGCGGGAATTTTTGGGTTTGGTCAAACCGTTCGCGAGATACGGGAGTTTGAAGCTAAGAGATGGTTGAGAAGGCGACATATTTTTCGCACTTCGGCGGGTCCAAACGCTTAAACAGAATGGCATAGGGTAAAAATACACATACCTTTGTAATCGGGCGAGTTTCTACTTTCAGGCGCAACAGGAATTTTTGGGTTTGGTCAATTCGTTCGCGAGATGCGGGATCTTGAAGCTAAGAAATTGTTGAGAAGAGAACAAATTTTGCGCAATTCTGCTGCTCCAAACGCTTAACTAGAATTGCCTGGAGAAAAAATACAGCTAACGTTGTAATCGGGCGAGTACCTACCTTCAGATGCAGAAGGAATTTTTGCGTTTGGTCAATCCGTTCGCGAGATATGGGATTTGAAGCGAAGAAATGGTTGAGAAGGCACCAAATTTTTCGCACTTCTGCTGCTCCAAACGCTTAACCAGAATGGCCTAGAGAGAAAATATAGCTACCGTTGTAATCGGACGAGTATATACATTCAGATGCAGGAGGAATTTTTGGGTTTGGACAATCGATTTGCGAGATATGGGAGTTTGAAGCTTACAAATGGTTGAGCAGACAACAAATTATTCCCCATTCTGCTGCTCCAAACGCTTAACCAGAATGTCCTAGGGAAAAAATACACATACCGCTGTAATCGGACGAGTTTGTACTTTCAGACGCAGCAGGAATTTTTGGGTTTGGTCGAACCGTTCGCCAGATACGGCAGTTTGAAGCTAAGAAATGGTTGAGAAGGCGACAAATTTTTTGCACTTCTGCTGCTCCAAACGCATAAACAGAATAGAATAGGGAAAAATACACATACCCTTGTAATCGGGCGAGTTTCTACTTTCAGACGGAACAGGAATTTTTGGGTTTTGTCAATCCGTTCGCGAGATATGGGAGTTTGAACCTAAGAAATGGTTGAGAAAGCAACAAATCTTTCGCAATTCTGCTAGTCCAAACGCTTAAACAGAATGGCCTAGGGAAAAAATACAAAAACCGTTGTAATTGGGCGAGTTTCTAGTTTCATACGCAACAGGAATTTTTGGGTTTGGACAATCCGTTTGCGAGATATGGGAGTTTGAAGCTAAGAAATGGTTGAGCGGACAACAAATTATTCCCCATTCTGCTGCTCCAAACGCTTAACCTGAATGTCCTAGGGAGAAAATACACATACCGTTGTAGTCGGGCGAGTTTCTACTTTCAGACGCAGCAGGAATTTTTGGGTATGGTCAATCGGTTCGCGAGATATGGGTGTTTGAAGCTAAGAAATGGTTCAGAAGGCAACAAATTTTTCGCACTTCTGCTGCTCCATATTCTTAACCAGAATGGCCTAGGGAAAAAATACACATACCTTTGTAATCGGGCGAGTTTCTACTTTCAGACGCAACAGGAATTTTTGGGTTTGGTCGAACCGTTCGCCAGATACGGCAGTTTGAAGCTAAGAAATGGTTGAGAAGGCGACAAATTTTTCGCACTTCTGCTGCTCCAAACGCTTAAACAGAATAGAATAGGGAAAAATACACATACCCTTGTAATCGGGCGAGTTTCTACTTTCAGACGAAACAGGAATTTTTGGGTTTGGTCAATCCGTTCGCGAGATATGGGAGTTTGAACCTAAGAAATGGTTGAGAAGGCAACAAATTTTTCGCACTTCTGCTGCTCCAAACGCTTAAACAGGATAGACTAGGGAAAAATACACATACCCTTGTAATCGGGCGAGTTTCTACTTTCAGACGAAACAGGAATTTTTGGGTTTGGTCAATCCGTTCGCGAGATATGGGAGTTTGAATCTAAGAAATGGTTGAGAAGGCAACAAATTTTTCGTACTTCTGCTACTCCAAGCGCTTAAACAGAATGGCCTAGAGAAAAAATACAGCTACCGTTGTAATCTGGCGAGTATCTACATTCAGAAGCAGGAGGAATTTTTGGGTTTGGTCAATCCGTTCGCGAGATATGGGAGTTTGAAGCTAAGAACTGGTTGAGAAGGCAACAAATTTTTCGCAATTCTGCTGCTGCAAACGCTTAAACAGAATGGCCTAGGGAAAAAATACACATACCCTTGTAATCGGGCGAGTTTTTACTTTTAGACGAAACAAGAATTTTTGGGTTTGGTCAATTCGTTCGCGAGATACGGGAGGTTGAAGCTAAGAAATGGTTGAGAAGCCAACAACTTTTGCGCAATTCTGCTGCTCCAAACGCTTAACCAGAATGTCCTAGGGAAAAAATACAAATACCGTTGTGATCGGGCGAGTTTCTACTTTCAGACGCAACAGGAATTTTTGTGTTCGGTCAAACCGTTCGCGAGATATGGGAGTTTGAAGCTAAGAAATGGTTGAAAAGGCAACAGTTTTTCGCACTTCTGCTGCTCCAAACGCTTAAACGGAATGGACTAGGGAAAAATACACATACCCTTGTAATCGGGCGAGTTTCTACTTTCAGACGGAACAGGAATTTTTGGGTTTGGTCAATCCGTTCGCGAGATATGGGAGTTTGAATCTAAGAAATGGTTGAGAAGGCAACAAATTTTTCGCAATTCTGCTAGTCCAAACGCTTAAACAGAATGGCCTAGGGAAAAAATACACACACCTTTGTAATCGGGCGAGTTTCTACTTCCAGACGCAGCAGGAATTTTTGGGTTTGGTCAATCCGTTCGCGAGATATGGGAGTTTGAATCTAAGAAATGGTTGAGAAGGCAACAAATTTTTCGTACTTCTGCTACTCCAAGCGCTTAAACAGAATGGCCTAGAGAAAAAATACAGCTACCGTTGTAATCTGGCGAGTATCTACATTCAGATGCAGGAGGAATTTTTGGGTTTGGTCAATCCGTTCGCGAGATATGGGAGTTTGAAGCTAAGAACTGGTTGAGAAGGCAACAAATTTTTCGCAATTCTGCTGCTCCAAACGCTTAAACAGAATGGCCTAGGGAAACAATACACATACCCTTGTAATCGGGCGAGTTTCTACTTTTAGACGAAACAAGAATTTTTGGGTTTGGTCGAACCGTTCGCGAGATATGGGAGTTTGAATCTAAGAAATGGTTGAGAAGACAACAAATTTTTCGCACTTCTGCTGCTCCAAACGCTTAACCAGAATAGCCCTGAGAAAAAATAAACCTACATTTGTAATCGGGCGAGTATCTACTTTCAGATGCAGGAGGAATTTTTGGGTTTGGTCAATCCGTTCGCGAGATATGGGAGCTTGAAGCTAAGAAATGGTTGAGAAGGCAACAAATTTTTCGCAATTCTCCTGCTCCAAACGCTTAACCAGAATGGCCTAGGAAAAAAATACACATACCGTTGAAATCGGGCGAGTATCTACTATCAGATGCAAGAGGAATTTTTGGGTTTGGTCAATCCGTTCGCGAGATATGGGAGTTTGAATCTAAGAAATGGTTGAGAAGGCAACAAATTTTTCGTACTTCTGCTACTCCAAGCGCTTAAACAGAATGACCTAGAGAAAAAATACAGCTACCGTTGTAATCTGGCGAGTATCTACATTCAGATGCAGGAGGAATTTTTGGGTTTGGTCAATCCGTTCGCGAGATATGGGAGTTTGAAGCTAAGAACTGGTTGAGAAGGCAACAAATTTTTCGCAATTCTGCTGCTCCAAACGCTTAAACAGAATGGCCTAGGGAAAAAATACACATACCCTTGTAATCGGGCGAGTTTCTACTTTTAGACGAAACAAGAATTTTTGGGTTTGGTCAATTCGTTCGCGAGATACGGGAGGTTGAAGCTAAGAAATGGTTGAGAAGCCAACAACTTTTGCGCAATTCTGCTGCTCCAAACGCTTAACCAGAATGTCCTAGGGAAAAAATACAAATACCGTTGTGATCGGGCGAGTTTCTACTTTCAGACGCAACAGGAATTTTTGTGTTCGGTCAAACCGTTCGCGAGATATGGGAGTTTGAAGCTAAGAAATGGTTGAAAAGGCAACAGTTTTTCGCACTTCTGCTGCTCCAAACGCTTAAACGGAATGGACTAGGGAAAAATACACATACCCTTGTAATCGGGCGAGTTTCTACTTTCAGACGGAACAGGAATTTTTGGGTTTGGTCAATCCGTTCGCGAGATATGGGAGTTTGAATCTAAGAAATTGTTGAGAAGGCAACAAATTTTTCGCAATTCTGCTAGTCCAAACGCTTAAACAGAATGGCCTAGGGAAAAAATACACACACCTTTGTAATCGGGCGAGTTTCTACTTCCAGACGCAGCAGGAATTTTTGGGTTTGGTCGAACCGTTCGCCAGATACGGCATTTTGAAGCTAAGAAATGGTTGAGAAGGCGACAAATTTTTCGCACTTCTGCTGCTCCAAACGCTTAAACAGAATAGAATAGGGAAAAATACACATACCCTTGTAATCGGGCGAGTTTCTACTTTCAGACGAAACAGGAATTTTTGGGTTTGGTCAATCCGTTCGCGAGATATGGGAGTTTGAATCTAAGAAATGGTTGAGAAGGCAACATATTTTTCGTACTTCTGCTACTCCAAGCGCTTAAACAGAATGGCCTAGAGAAAAAATACAGCTACCGTTGTAATCTGGCGAGTATCTACATTCAGATGCAGGAGGAATTTTTGGGTTTGGTCAACCCGTTCGCGAGATATGGGAGTTTGAAGCTAAGAACTGGTTGAGAAGGCAACAAATTTTTCGCAATTCTGCTGCTTCAAACGCTTAAACAGAATGGCCTAGTGAAAAAATACACATACCCTTGTAATCGGGCGAGTTTCTACTTTTAGACGAAACAAGAATTTTTGGGTTTGGTCAATTCGTTCGCGAGATACGGGAGGTTGAAGCTAAGAAATGGTTGAGAAGACAACAACTTTTGCGCAATTCTGCTGCTCCAAACGCTTAACCAGAATGTCCTAGGGAAAAAATACAAATACCGTTGTGATCGGGCGAGTTTCTACTTTCAGACGCAACAGGAATTTTTGGGTTCGGTCAAACCGTTCGCGAGATATGGGAGTTTGAAGCTAAGAAATGGTTGAAAAGGCAACAGTTTTTTCGAACTTCTGCTGCTCCAATCGCTTAAACGGAATGGACTAGGGAAAAATACACATACCCTTGTAATCGGGCGAGTTTCTACTTTCAGACGGAACAGGAATTTTTGGGTTTGGTCAATCCGTTCGCGAGATATGGGAGTTTGAATCTAAGAAATGGTTGAGAAGGCAACAAATTTTTCGCAATTCTGCTAGACCAAACGCTTAAACAGAATGGCCTAGGGAAAAAATACACACACCTTTGTAATAGGGCTAGTTTCTACTTTCAGACGCAACAGGAATTTTTGGGATTGCTCAATTCGTTCGCGAGATACGGGAGGTTGAAGCTAAGAAATGGATGAGATGACAACAACTTTTGCGCAATTCTGCTGCTCCAAACGCTTAACCAGAATGTCCTAGGGAAAAAATACAAATACCGTTGTGATCGGGCGAGTTTCTACTTTCAGACGCAACAGGAATTTTTGGGTTCGGTCAAACCGTTCGCGAGATATGGGAGTTTGAAGCTAAGAAATGGTTGAGAAGGCAACAATTTTTTCGCAATTCTGCTGCTCCAAACGCTTAACCAGAATGGCCTAGAAAAAAAATACACATACCTTTGTAATCGGGCGAGTTTCTACTTTCAGACGAAACAAGAATTTTTGGGTTTGGTCAATTCGTTCGAAAGATACGGGAGGTTGAAGCTAAGAAATGGTTGAGAAGACAACAACTTTTGCGCAATTCTGCTGCTCCAAACGCTTCACCAGAATGTACTAGGGAAAAAATACAAAAACCGTTGTAATTGGGCGAGTTTCTACTTTCACACGCAACAGGAATTCTTGGGTTTGGACAATCCGTTTGCGAGATATGGGAGTTTGAAGCTAAGAAATGGTTGAGCAGACAACAAATTATTCCCCATTCTGCTGCTCTAAACGCTTAACCAGAATGTCCTAGGGAAAAAATACACATACCGCTGTAATCGGACGAGTTTCTACTTTCAGACGCAGCAGGAATTTTTGGGGTTGGTCAAACCGTTCGCCAGATACGGGAGTTTGCAGCTAAGAAATGGTTGAGAAGACCACAAATTTTGCGCACTTCTGCTGCTCCAAACGCTCAACCAGAATGGCCTAGGGAAGAAATACAAAAACTGTTGTAATCGGCCGAGTTTCTACTTTAAGACGCAGCAGGAATTTTTCGGATTGGTCAATCCGTTCGCGAGATATGGGAGTTTGAAGCTAAGCACTGGTTGGGAAGGCAACAAATTGTTCGCAATTCTGCTGCCCCAAACGCTTAAACAGAATGGCCTAGGGAAAAAATACACATACCTTTGTAATCGGGCGAGTTTCTACTTTCAGACGAAACAAGAATTTTTGGGTTTGGTCAATTCTTTCGCGAGATACGGGAGGTTGAAGCTAAGAAATGGTTGAGGAGAAAACAAATTTTGCGCAATTCTGCTGCTCCAAACGCTTAACCAGATTGTCCTAGGGAAAAAATACAAATACCGTTGTTATCGGGCGAGTTTCTACTTTCAGACGCAACAGGAATTTTTGGGTTCGGTCAATCCGTTCGCGAGATATGGGAGATTGAAGCTAAGAAATGGTTGAGAAGGCAACAATTTTTTCGCAATTCTGCTGCTCCAAACGCTTAACCAGAATGGCCCGGAAAAAAAATACAAATACCGTTGTAATCGGGCGAGTTTCGACTTTCAGACACACCAGGAATTTTTGAGTTTGGTCAATCCGTTCGCGAGATATGGGCGTTTGAAGCTAAGAAATGGTTGAGAAGGCAACAAATTTTGCGCAATTCTGCTGGTCCAAACGCTTAACCAGAATGGCCTAGGGAAAAAATACACATACCGTTGTAATTGGGCGAGTTTCTTCTTTCAGACGCAGCAGGAATTTTTGTGTTTGGTCGAACCGTTCGCGAGATATGGGAGTTTGAATCTAAGAAATGGTTGAGAAGACAACAAATTTTTCGCACTTCTGCTGCTCCAAACGCTTAACCAGAATAGCCCTGAGAAAAAATAAACCTACATTTGTAATCGGGCGAGTATCTACTTTCAGATGCAGGAGGAATTTTTGGGTTTGGTCAATCCGTTCGCGAGATATGGGAGCTTGAAGCTAAGAAATGGTTGAGAAGGCAACAAATTTTTCGCAATTCTCCTGCTCCAAACGCTTAACCAGAATGGCCTAGGAAAAAAATACACATACCGTTGAAATCGGGCGAGTATCTACTATCAGATGCAAGAGGAATTTTTGGGTTTGGTCAATCCGTTCGCGAGATATGGGAGTTTGAAGCTAAGAAATGGTTGAGAAGGGAACAAACTTTTTGCACTTCTGCTGCTCCAAACACTTAACCAGAATGTCCTAGGGAAAAAATACACATACTTTTGTAATCGGGCGAGATTCTATTCTCAGACGCCACAGGAATTTTTGGGTTTGGTCAATCCGTTCGCGAGATATGGGAGTTTGAAGCTAAGAAATGGTTGGGAAGGCAAGAAATTTTTCGCACTTCTGCTGCTCCAAACGCTTAACCAGAATGGCCTAGAGCAAAAATACATATACCGTTGTAATCGGGCGAGTTTCTACTTTCAGATGCAAGAGGAATTTTTGGGTTTGGTAAATCGGTTCGCGAGATATGGGAGTTTGAAGCTAAGAAATGGTTCAGAAGGCAACAAATATTTCGCACTTCTGCTGCTCCAAATGCTTAACCAGAATGGCCTAGGGAAAAAATACACATAGTGCTGTAATCGGGCGAGTTTCTACTTTCAGATGCAGTAGGAATTTTTGGGTTTGGTCAATCCGTTCGCGAGATATGGGAGTTTGAAGCTAAGAAATGATTGGGAAGGCAAGAAATTTTTCGCACATCTGCTGCTCCAAACTCTTAACCAGAATGGCCTAGGGAAAAAATACTCATACCTTTGTAATCGGGCGAGTTTCTACTTTTAGACGAAACAAGAATTTTTGGGTTTGGTCAATTCGTTCGCGAGATACGGAAGGGTTGAAGCTAAGAAATGGTTGAAAAGGCAACAGTTTTTTCGCACTTCTGCTGCTCCAAACGCTTAAACGGAGTGGACTAGGGAAAAATACACATACCCTTGTAATCGGGCGTGTTTCTACTTTCAGACGGAACAGGAATTTTTCGGTTTGGTCAATCCGTTCGCGAGATATGGGAGTTTGAATCTAAGAAATGGTTGAGAAGGCAACAAATTTTTCGCAATTCTGCTAGTCCAAACGCTTAAACAGAATGGCCTAGGGAAAAAATACACACACCTTTGTAATCGGGCGAGTTTCTACTTTCAGACGCAGCAGGAATTTTTGGGTTTGGACGAACCGTTCGCCAGATACGGCAGTTTGAAGCTAAGAAATGGTTGAGGAGGCGACAAATTTTTCGCACTTCTGCTGTTCCAAACGCTTAAACAGAATAGACTAGGGAAAAATACACATACCCATGTAATCGGGCGAGTTTCTACTTTCATACGCAACAGGAATTTTTTGGTTTGGACAATCCGTTTGCGAGATATGGGAGTTTGAAGCTAAGAAATGGTTGAGCGGACAACAAATTATTCCCCATTCTGCTGCTCCAAACGCTTAACCTGAATGTCCTAGGGAGAAAATACACATACCGTTGAAATCGGGCGAGTTTATACTTTCAGACGCAGCAGGAATTTTTGGGTATGGTCAATCGGTTCGCGAGATATGGGTGTTTGAAGCTAAGAAATGGTTCAGAAGGCAACAAATTTTTCGCACTTCTGCTGCTCCATATTCTTAACCTGAATGTCCTAGGGAGAAAATACACATACCGTTGTAATCGGGCGAGTTTCTACTTTCAGACGCAGCAGGAATTTTTGGGTATGGTCAATCGGTTCGCGAGATATGGGAGTTTGAAGCTAAGAAATGGTTGAGAAGGCAACAAATTTTTCGCACGTCTGCTGCTCCAAATGCTTAACCAGAATGGCCTAGGGAAAAAATACACATACCTTTGTAATAGGGCGAGTTTCTACTTTCAGACGCAGAAGGAATTTTTGGGTTTGGTCAAACCGTTCGCGAGGTACGGGAGTTTGCAGCTATGAAATAGTTGAGAAGGCGACAAATTTTCCGCAATTCTGCTTCCCAAACGCTTAAACAGAATGGCCTAGGGAAAAAATACACATGCCGTTGTAATCGGGCGAGTATCTACTTTCAGATGCAAGAGGAATTTTTGGGCTTGGTCAATCGGTTCGCGAGATATGGGAGTTTGAAGCTAAGAAATGGTTGATAACGCAACAAATTTTTTGCACTTCTGCTGCTCCACACGCTTAACCAGAATGGCCAAGGGAAAAAATACAAAAACCGTTGTAATTGCGCGAGTTTCTACTTTCATACGCAACAGGAATTTTTGGGTTTGGTCAAACCGTTCGCGTGATATGGGAGTTTGAAACTAAGAAATGGTTGAGCAGACAACAACTTTTTCGCACTTCTGCTACTCCAAACGCTCCACCAGAATGGCCTAGGGAAAAATACACATACCGTTGTAATAGGGCGAGTTTCAACTTTCAGATGCAGCGGGAATATTTGGGTTTGGTCAAACCGTTCGCGAGATACGGGAGTTTGAAGCTAAGAAATGGTTGAGTAGGCGACATATTTTTCGCAATTCGGCGGGTCCAAACGCTTAAACAGAATGGCCTAGGGTAAAAATACACATACCTTTGTAATCGGGCGAGTTTCTACTTTCAGACGCAACAGGAATTTTTGGGTTTGGTCAATTCGTTCGCGAGATGCGGGATCTTGAAGGTAAGAAATGGTTGAGAAGAGAACAAATTTTGCGCAATTCTGCTGCTCCAAACGCTTAACCAGAATTGCCTGGAGAAAAAATACAGTTAACGTTGTAATCGGGCGAGTACCTACCTTCAGATGCAGGAGGAATTTTTGGGTTTGGTCAATCTGTTCGCGAGATATGGGGTTTGAAGCGAAGAAATGGTTGAGAAGGCAACAAATTTTTCGCACTTCTGCTGCTCCAAACGCTTAACCAGAATGGCCTAGAGAGAAAATACAGCTACCGTTGTAATCGGGCGAGTATATACATTCAGATGCAGGAGGAATTTTTGGGTTTGGACAATCCATTTGCGAGATATGGGAGTTTGAAGCTTAGAAATGGTTGAGCAGACAACAAATTATTCCCTATTCTGCTGCTCCAAACGCTTAACCAGAATGTCCTAAGGAAAAAATACACATACCGCTGTAATCGGACGAGTTTCTACTTTCAGACGCAGCAGGAATTTTTGGGTTTGGTCGAACCGTTCGCCAGATACGGCAGTTTGAAGCTAAGAAATGGTTGGGAAGGCGACAAATTTTTCGCACTTCTGCTGCTCCAAACGCTTAAACAGAATAGACTAGGGAAAAATACACATACCCTTGTAATCGGGCGAGTTTTTACTTTCAGACGGAACAGGAATTTTAGGGTTTGGTCAATCCGTTCGCGAGATATGGGAGTTTGAATCTAAGAAATGGTTGAGAAGGCAACAAATTTTTCGTACTTCTGCTACTCCAAGTGCTTAAACAGAATGGCCTAGAGAAAAAATACAGCTACTGTTGTAATCTGGCGAGTATCTACATTCAGATGCAGGAGGAATTTTTGGGTTTGGTCAATCGGTTCGCGAGATATGGGAGTTTGAAGCTAAGAAATGGTTCAGAAGGCAACAAATATTTCGCACTTCTGCTGCTCCAAATGCTTAACCAGAATGGCTTAGGGAAAAAATACACATAGTGCTGTAATCGGGCGAGTTTCGACTTTCAGATTCAAGAGGAACTTTTGGGTTCGGTCAAATTGTTCGCGAGATATGGGAGTTTGAAGCTAAGAAATGGTACAGAAGGCAACATATTTTTCGCAATTCTGCGGCTCCAAATGCTTAACCAGAATGGCCTAGAGCAAAAATACATATACCGTTGTAATCGGGCGAGTTTCTACTTTCAGATGCAAGAGGAATTTTTGGGTTTGGTAAATCGGTTCGCGAGATATGGGAGTTTGAAGCTAAGAAATGGTTCAGAAGGCAACAAATATTTCGCACTTCTGCTGCTCCAAATGCTTAACCAGAATGGCCTAGGGAAAAAATACACATAGTGCTGTAATCGGGCGAGTTTCTACTTTCAGATGCAGTAGGAATTTTTGGGTTTGGTCAATCCGTTCGCGAGATATGGGAGTTTGAAGCTAAGAAATGGTTCAGAAGGCAACAAATTGTTCGCACTTCTGCTGCTCCATACGTTTAACTAGAATGGCCTAGTGAAAAAATACACATACCGCTGTAATCGGGAGAGTTTCTACTTTCAGATGTAAGAGGAATTTTTGGGTTTGGTCAATCGGTTCGCGAGATGTGGGAGTTTGAAGCTAAGAAATGGTTCACTAGGCAACAAATTTTTCGCACTTCTGCTGCTCCAAACGCATAACCAGAATGACCTAGGGCAAAAATACATACACCGTTGTAATCGGGCGAGTTTCTACTTTCAGATGCAACAGGAATTTTTGGGTTTTTTCAATCGATTCGCGAGATATGGGTGTTTGAAGCTAAGAAATTGTTCAGAAGGCAACAAATTTTTCGCACTTCAGCTGCTCCAAATGCTTAACCGGAATGGCCTAGGGCAAAAATACATACACCGTTGTAATCGGGCGAGTTTCGACTTTCAGATGCAAGAGGAACTTTTGGGTTTGATCAATCGTTTCGCGAGATATGGGAGATTGAAGCTAAGAAATGGTACAGAAGGCAACAATTTTTTCGCAATTCTGCTGCCCCAAATGCTTAACCGGAATGGCCTAGGGCAAAAATACATACACCGTTGTAATCGGGCGAGTTTCTACTTTCAGATGCAAGAGGAATTTTTTGGTTTGGTCAATCCGATCGCGAGATATGGGAGCTTAAAGCTATGAAATGGTTGAGAAGACAACAATTTTTTCGCACTTCTGCTGCTCCAAACGCTTAACCAGAATGACCTAGGGAAAAAATACACATACCGTTGTAATCGCGAGAGTTTCTACTTTCAGATGCAAGAGGAATTTTTGGGTTTTGTCAATCCGTTCGCGAGATACGGGAGCTTAAAGCTATGAAATGGTTGAGAAGACAACAACTTTGGCGCAATTCTGCTGCACCAAACGCTTAACAAGAATGGCCTAGGGATAAAATACGCACACCCTTGTAATCGGGCGAGTTTCTACTTTCAGACGCAACAGGAATTTTTGGGTTTGGTCAATCCGTTCGCGAGATATGGGAGTTTGATGCTAAGAAATGGTTCAGAAGGCAACAAATTGTTCGCACATCTGCTGCTCCAAACGCTTAACCAGAATGTCCTAGGGAAAAAATACAAATACCTTTGTAATCGGGCGAGTTTTTACTTTCAGACGCAACAGGAATTTTTGGGTTTGTTCTATCCGTTCGCGAGATACGGGAGCTTAAAGCTAAGAAATGGTTGGGAAGGCAAGAAATTTTTCGCACTTCTGCTGCTCCAAACGCTTAACCAGAATGTGCTAGGGAAAAAATACACATACCTTTTTAATCGGGCGCGTTTCGACTTTCAGGTTCAAGAGGAACTTTTGTGTTTGGTCAATCGGTTCGCGAGATATGGGAGTGTGAAGCTAAGAAATGGTACAGAAGGCAACAAATTTTTCGCAATTCTGCTGCTCCAAATGCTTAACCTGAATGGCCTAGGGCAAAAATACATATACCTTTGTAATCGGGCGAGTTTCTACTTTCAGACGGAGCAGGAATTTTTGCGTTTGGACAAACCGATCGCGAGATATGGGAGTTTGAAGCTAAGAAATGGTTGAGAAGACAACAAATTGTACCCACTTCTGCTGCTCCAAACGCTTAACCAGAATGGCCTGGGGAAAAAATACAAATACCGTTGTGATCGGGCGAGTTTCTACTTTCAGACGGAGTAGGAATTTTTGCGTTTGGACAAACCGATCGCGAGATATGGGAGTTTGAAGCTAAGAAATGGTTGAGAAGACAACAAATTGTTCCCACTTCTGCGGCTCCATATGCTTAACCAGAATGGCCTAGGGAAAAAATACTCATACCTTTGTAATCGGGCGAGTTTCTAATTTCTGTCGCAACAGGAATTTTTGGGATTGGTCAACCCGTTCGCGAGATACGGGAGCTTAAAGCTAAGAAATGGTTGAGAGGACAAAAACTTTTGCGCACTTCTGCTGCTCCAAACGCTTAACCAGAATGTGCTAGGGAAAAAATTCACATACCTTTTTAATCGGGCGCGTTTCGACATTCAGATGCAAGAGGAATTTTTGGGTTTGGTCAATCGGTTCACGAGATATGGGAGTTTGAAGCTAAGAAATGGTTCAGAAGCTAACAAATTTTTCGCAATTCTGCTGCTCCAAACGCTTGATCAGAATGCCCTAGGGAAAAAATACTCATACCTTTGTAATCGGGCGAGTTTCTAATTTCAGTCGCAACAGGAATTTTTGGGATTGGTCAACCCGTTCGCGATATACGGGAGCTTAAAGCTAAGAAATGGTTGAGAGGACAACAACTTTTGCGCACTTCTGCTGCTCCAAACGCTTAACCAGAATGTCCTAGGGAAAAAATACATATACCGTTGTAATCGGGCGAGTTTCTACTTTCAGATGCAAGAGGAATTTTTGGGTTTGGTCAATCGGTTCGCGAGATATGGGAGTTTGAAGTTAAGAAATGGTTCAGAAGGCAACAACTTGTTCGCACTTCTGCTGCTCCAAACGCTTAACCAGAATGAGCTAGGGAAAAAATACACATACCGTTGTAATCGGGCGAGTTTCTACTTTCAGATGCAAGAGGAATTTTTGGGTTTGCTCAATCGGTTCGCGAGATATGGGTGTTTGAAGCTAAGAAATGGTTCAGAAGGCAACAAATTGTTCGCACTTCTGCTAATCCATATGTTTAACCAGCATGGCCTAGGGAAAAAATACACATACCGCTGTAATCGGGAGAGTTTCTGCTTTCAGATGCAAGAGGAATTTTTGTGTTTGGTCAATCGGTTGGCGAGATATGGGAGTTTGAAGCTAAGAAATGGTTCAGAAGGCAGCAAATTGTTCGCACTTCTGCTGCTCCATATGTTTCACCAGAATGGCCTAGGGAAGAAATACAGATACCGCTGTAATCGCGAGAGTTTCTACTTTCAGATGCAAGAGGAATTTTTGTGTTTGGTCAATCGGTTCGCGAGATGTGGGAGTTTGAAGCTAAGAAATGGTTCAGAGGGCAACAAATTTTTCGCACATCTGCTGCTCCAAACGCTTAACCAGAATGGCCTAGGGAAAAAATACACATACCTTTGTAATCGGGCGAGTTTTTACTTTCAGACGCAAAAGGAATTTTTGGTTTTGGTCAATCCGTTCGCGAGATACGGGAGCTTAAAGCTAAGAAATGGTTGAGAAGACAACAACTTTTGCGCATTTCTGCTGCTCCAAACAATTAACCAGAATGTCCTAGGGAAAAAATACAAATACCCTTGTAATCGGGCGAGTTTCTACTTTCAGACACACTAGGAATTTTTGGGTTTGGTCAAACCGTTCGCGAGATATGGAAGTTTGAAGCTAAGAAATGGTTCAGAAGGCAGCAAATTGTTCGCACTTCTGCTGCTCCATATGTTTCACCAGAATGGCCTAGGGAAGAAATACAGATACCGCTGTAATCGCGAGAGTTTCTACTTTCAGATGCAAGAGGAATTTTTGTGTTTGGTCAATCGGTTCGCGAGATGTGGGAGTTTGAAGCTAAGAAATGGTTCAGAGGGCACCAAATTTTTCGCACTTCTGCTGCTCCAAACGCTTAACCAGAATGACCTAGGGAAAAAATACACATACCGTTGTGATCGGGCGAGTTTCTACTTTCAGATGCAAGGGGAATTTTTGGGTTTGCTCAATCGGTTCGCGAGATATGGGTGTGTGAAACTAAGAAATGGTACAGAAGGCAACAAATTTTTCGCAATTCTGCTGCTCCAAATGCTTAACCAGAATGGCCTAGAGCAAAAATACATATACCGTTGTAATCGGGCGAGTTTCTACTTTCAGATGCAAGAGGAATTTTTGGGTTTGGTCAATCGGTTCGCGAGGTGTGGGAGCTTGAAGTTAAGAAATGGTTCAGAAGGCAACCAATTTTTCGCAATTCTGCTGCTCCAAATGCTTAACCAGAATGGCCTAGGGAAAAAATACACATAGCGCCGTAATGGGGCGAGTTTCTACTTTCAGATGCAGTAGGAGTTTTTAGGTTTGGTCAATCCGTTCGCGAGATACGGGAGCTTGAGGCTAAGAAATAGTTCAGAAGACAACAACTTTGGCGCAATTCTGCTGCACCAAACGCTTAACAAGAATGGCCTAGGGAAAAAATACACATTCCTTTGTAATCGGGCGAGTTTTTACTTTCAGACGCAACAGGAATTTTTGGGTTTGGTCAATCCGTTCGCGAGATACGGGAGCTTAAAGCTAAGAAATGGTTGAGAAGACAACAACTTTTTCGCACTTCTGCTGCTCCAAACGCTTAACCAGAATGCGCTAGTGAAAAAATACACATACCGTTGTAATCGGGCGAGATTCTACTTTCCGATGCAAGAGGAATTTTTGGGTTTGCTCAATCGGTTCGCGAGATATGGGTGTTTGAAGCTAAGAAATGGTTCAGAAGGCAACAAATTGTTCGCACATCTGCTGCTCCAAACGCTTAACCAGAATGTCCTAGGGAAAAAATACACATACCTTTGTAATCGGGCGAGTTTTTACTTTCAGACGCAACAGGAATTTTTGGGTTTGGTCAATCCGTTCGCGAGATACGGGAGCTTAAAGCTATGAAATGGTTGAGAAGACAACAACTTTTTCGCACTTCTGCTGCTCCAAACGCTTAACCAGAATGACCTAGGGTAAAAATACACTTACCGTTGTAATCGCGAGAGTTTCTACTTTCAGATGCAAGAGGAATTTTTGGGTTTGGTCAATCGGTTCGCAAGATGTGGGAGTTTGAAGCTGAGAAATGGTTCAGAAGGCAACAAATTTTTCGCACATCTGCTGCTCTAAACGCTTAACCAGAATGGCCTAGGGAAAAAATACACATACCTTTGTATTCGGGCGAGTTTTTACTTTCAGACGCAACAGGAATTTTTGGGTTTGTTCAATCCGTTCGCGAGATACGGGAGCTTAAAGCTAAGAAATGGTTGGGAAGGCAAGAAATTTTTCGCACTTCTGCTGCTCCAAACGCTTAACCAGAATGTGCTAGGGAAAAAATACACATACCTTTTTAATCGGGCGCGTTTCGACTTTCAGGTTCAAGAGGAACTTTTGTGTTTGGTCAATCGGTTCGCGAGATATGGGAGTGTGAAGCTAAGAAATGGTACAGAAGGCAACAAATTTTTCGCAATTCTGCTGCTCCAAATGCTTAACCTGAATGGCCTAGGGCAAAAATACATATACCTTTGTAATCGGGCGAGTTTCTACTTTCAGACGGAGCTGGAATTTTTGCGTTTGGACAAACCGATCGCGAGATATGGGAGTTTGAAGCTAAGAAATGGTTGAGAAGACAACAAATTGTACCCACTTCTGCTGCTCCAAACGCTTAACCAGAACGGCCTGGGGAAAAAATACAAATACCGTTGTGATCGGGCGAGTTTCTACTTTCAGACGCAATAGGAATTTTTGGGTTTGGTCAATTCGTTCGCGAGATACGGGAGGCTTGAAGCTAAGAAATGGTTGAGAGGACAACATCTTTTGCGCAATTCTGCTGCTCCAAAAGCTTAACCAGAATATCCTAGGGAAAAAATACAAATACCGTTGTGATCGGGCGAGTTTCTACTTTCAGACGGAGTAGGAATTTTTGCGTTTGGACAAACCGATCGCGAGATATGGGAGTTTGAAGCTAAGAAATGGTTGAGAAGACAACAAATTGTTCCCACTTCTGCGGCTCCAAATGCTTAACCAGAATGGCCTAGGGAAAAAATACTCATACCTTTGTAATCGGGCGAGTTTCTAATTTCAGTCGCAACAGGAATTTTTGGGATTGGTCAACCCGTTAGCGAGATACGGGAGATTAAAGCTAAGAAATGGTTGAGAGGACAACAACTTTTGCGCACTTCTGCTGCTCCAAACGCTTAACCAGAATGTGCTAGGGAAAAAATACACATACCTTTTTAATCGGGCGCGTTTCGACTTTCAGATGCAAGAAGAATTTTTAGGTTTGGTCAATCGGTTCACGAGATATGGGAGTTTGAAGCTAAGAAATGGTTCAGAAGGTAACAAATTTTTCGCAATTCTGCTGCTCCAAACGCTTGACCAGAATGCCCTAGGGAAAAAATACTCATACCTTTGTAATCGGGCGAGTTTCTAATTTCAGTCGCAACAGGAATTTTTGGGATTGGTCAACCCGTTCGCGAGATACGGGAGATTAAAGCTAAGAAATGGTTGAGAGGACAACAACTTTTGCCCACTTCTGCGGCTCCAAATGCTTAACCAGAATGGCCTAGGGAAAAAATACTCATACCTTTGTAATCGGGCGAGTTTCTAATTTCAGTCGCAACAGGAATTTTTGGGATTGGTCAACCCGTTCGCGTGATACGGGAGATTAAAGCTAAGAAATGGTTGAGAAGACAACAACTTTTTCGCACTTCTGCTGCTCCAAACGCTTAACCAGAATGACCTAGGGAAAAAATACACATACCTTTTTAATCGGGCGCGTTTCGACTTTCAGATGCAAGAAGAATTTTTGGGTTTGGTCAATCGGTTCACGAGATATGGGAGTTTGAAGCTAAGAAATGGTTCAGAAGGTAACAAATTTTTCGCAATTCTGCTGCTCCAAACGCTTGACCAGAATGCCCTAGGGAAAAAATACTCATACCTTTGTAATCGGGCGAGTTTCTAATTTCAGTCGCAACAGGAATTTTTGGGATTGGTCATCCCGTTCGCGAGATACGGGAGATTAAAGCTAAGAAATGGTTGAGAGGACAACAACTTTTGCGCACTTCTGCTGCTCCAAACGCTTAACCAGAATGTCCTAGGGAAAAAATACAAATACCGTTGTAATCGGGCGAGTTTCTACTTTCAGATGCAAGAGGAATTTTTGTGTTTGGTCAATCGGTTCGCGAGATGTGGGAGTTTGAAGCTAAGAAATGGTTCAGAGGGCAACAAATTTTGCGCATTTCTGCTGCTCCAAACAATTAACCAGAATGTCCTAGGGAAAAAATACAAATACCCTTGTAATCGGGCGAGTTTCTACTTTTAGACACACTAGGAATTTTTGGGTTTGGTCAAACCGTTCGCGAGATATGGAAGTTTGAAGCTTAGAAATGGTTGAGAAGGCACCAAATTTTTCGCACTTCTGCTGCTCCAAACGCTTAACCAGAATGCGCTAGTGAAAAAATACACATACCGTTGTAATCGGGCGAGATTCTACTTTCCGATGCAAGAGGAATTTTTGGGTTTGCTCAATCGGTTCAGGAGATATGGGTGTTTGAAGCTAAGAAATGGTTCAGAAGGCAACAAATTGTTCGCACATCTGCTGCTCCAAACGCTTAACCAGAATGTCCTAGGGAAAAAATACACATACCTTTGTAATCGGGCGAGTTTTTACTTTCAGACGCAACAGGAATTTTTGGGTTTGGTCAATCCGTTCGCGAGATACGGGAGCTTAAAGCTATGAAATGGTTGAGAAGACAACAACTTTTTCGCACTTCTGCTGCTCCAAACGCTTAACCAGAATGACCTAGGGAAAAAATACACATACCGTTGTAATCGCGAGAGTTTCTACTTTCAGATGCAAGAGGAATTTTTGGGTTTGGTCAATCGGTTCGCAAGATGTGGGAGTTTGAAGCTGAGAAATGGTTCAGAAGGCAACAAATTTTTCGCACATCTGCTGCTCGAAACGCTTAACCAGAATGGCCTAGGGAAAAAATACACATACCTTTGTAATCGGGCGAGTTTTTACTTTCAGACGCAACAGGAATTTTTGGGTTTGTTCAATCCGTTCGCGAGATACGGGAGCTTAAAGCTAAGAAATGGTTGGGAAGGCAAGAAATTTTTCGCACTTCTGCTGCTCCAAACGCTTAACCAGATTGTGCTAGGGAAAAAATACACATACCTTTTTAATCGGGCGCGTTTCGACTTTCAGGTTCAAGAGGAACTTTTGGGTTTGGTCAATCGGTTCGCGAGATATGGGATTGTGAAGCTAAGAAATGGTACAGAAGGCAACAAATTTTTCGCAATTCTGCTGCTCCAAATGCTTAACCTGAATGGCCTAGGGCAAAAATACATATACCTTTGTAATCGGGCGAGTTTCTACTTTCAGACGGAGCAGGAATTTTTGCGTTTGGACAAACCGATCGCGAGATATGGGAGTTTGAAGCTAAGAAATGGTTGAGAAGACAACAAATTGTACCCACTTCTGCTGCTCCAAACGCTTAACCAGAATGGCATGGGGAAAAAATACAAATACCGTTGTGATCGGGCGAGTTTCTACTTTCAGACGCTATAGGAATTTTTGGGTTTGGTCAATTCGTTCGCGAGATACGGGAGGCTTGAAGCTAAGAAATGGTTGAGAGGACAACATCTTTTGCGCAATTCTGCTGCTCCAAAAGCTTAACCAGAATATCCTAGGGAAAAAATACAAATACCGTTGTGATCGGGCGAGTTTCTACTTTCAGACGGAGTAGGAATTTTTGCGTTTGGACAAACCGATCGCGAGATATGGGAGTTTGAAGCTAAGAAATGGTTGAGAGGACAACAACTTTTGCGCACTTCTGCTGCTCCAAACGCTTAACCAGAATGTGCTAGGGAAAAAATACACATACCTTTTTAATCGGGCGCGTTTCGACTTTCAGATGCAAGAGGAATTTTTGGGTTTGGTCAATCGGTTCACGAGATATGGGAGTTTGAAGCTAAGAAATGGTTCAGAAGGTAACAAATTTTTCGCAATTCTGCTGCTCCAAACGCTTGACCAGAATGCCCTAGGGAAAAAATACTCATACCTTTGTAATCGGGCGAGTTTCTAATTTCAGTCGCAACAGGAATTTTTGGGATTGGTCAACCCGTTCGCGAGATACGGGAGCTTAAAGCTAAGAAATGGTTGAGAGGACAACAACTTTTGCGCACTTCTGCTGCTCCAAACGCTTAACCAGAATGTCCTAGGGAAAAAATACAAATACCGTTGTAATCGGGCGAGTTTCTACTTTCAGATGCAAGAGGAATTTTTGGGTTTGGTCAATCAGTTCGCGAGATATGGGAGTTTGAAGTTAAGAAATGGTTCAGAAGGCAACAACTTGTTCGCACTTCTGCTGCTCCAAACGCTTAACCAGAATGAGCTAGGGAAAAAATACACATACCGTTGTAATCGGGCGAGTTTCTACTTTCAGATGCAAGAGGAATTTTTGGGTTTGCTCAATCGGTTCGCGAGATATGGGTGTTTGAAGCTAAGAAATGGTTCAGAAGGCAACAAATTGTTCGCACTTCTGCTGCTCCATATGTTTAACCAGCATGGCCTAGGGAAAAAATACACATACCGCTGTAATCGGGAGAGTTTCTACTTTCAGATGCAAGAGGAATTTTTGTGTTTGGTCAATCGGTTCGCGAGATGTGGGAGTTTGAATCTAAGAAATGGTTCAGAGGGCAACAAATTTTGCGCATTTCTGCTGCTCCAAACAATTAACCAGAATTTCCTAGGGAAAAAATACAAATACCCTTGTAATCGGGCGAGTTTCTACTTTCAGACACACTAGGAATTTTTGGGTTTGGTCAAACCGTTCGCGAGATATGGAAGTTTGAAGCTTAGAAATGGTTGAGAAGGCACCAAATTTTTCGCACTTCTGCTGCTCCAAACGCTTAACCAGAATGACCTAGGGAAAAAATACACATACCGTTGTAATCGGGCAAGTTTCTACTTTCAGATGCAAGGGGAATTTTTGGGTTTGCTCAATCGGTTCGCGAGATATGGGAGTATGAAACTAAGAAATGGTACAGAAGGCAACAAATTTTTCGCAATTCTGCTGCTCCAAATGCTTAACCAGAATGGCCAAGAGCAAAAATACATATACCTTTGTAATCGGGCGAGTTTCTACTTTCAGATGCAAGAGGAATTTTTGGGTTTGGTCAATCGGTTCGCGAGGTATGGGAGCTTGAAGTTAAGAAATGGTTCAGAAGGCAACCAATTTTTCGCAATTCTGCTGCTCCAAATGCTTAACCAGAATGGCCTAGGGAAAAAATACACATAGCGCTGTAATCGGGCGAGTTTCTACTTTCGGATGCAGTAGGAGTTTTTGGGTTTGGTCAATCCGTTCGCGAGATACGGGAGCTTGAGGCTAAGAAATAGTTCAGAAGACAACAACTTTGGCGCAATTCTGCTGCACCAAACGCTTAACAAGAATGGCCTAGGGAAAAAATACACATTCCTTTGTAATCGGGCGAGTTTTTACTTTCTACGCAACAGGAATTTTTGGGTTTGGTCAATCCGTTCGCGAGATACGGGAGCTTAAAGCTAAGAAATGGTTGAGAAGACAACAACTTTTTCGCACTTCTGCTGCTCCAAACGCTTAACCAGAATGCGCTAGTGAAAAAATACACATACCGTTGTAATCGGGCGAGATTCTACTTTCCGATGCAAGAGGAATTTTTGGGTTTGCTCATTCGGTTCGCGAGATATGGGTGTTTGAAGCTAAGAAATGGTTCAGAAGGCAACAAATTGTTCGCACTTCTGCCGCTGCATATATTTAACCAGAATGGCCTAGGGAAAAAATACACATACCGTTGTGATCGGGCGAGTTTCTACTTTCAGACGCAATAGGAATTTTTGGGATTGGTCAATTCGTTCGCGAGATACGGGAGCTTGAAGCTAAGAAATGGTTGAGAGGACAACATCTTTTGCGCAATTCTGCTGCTCCAAAAGCTTAACCAGAATATCCTAGGGAAAAAATACAAATACCGTTGTGATCGGGCGAGTTTCTACTTTCAGACGGAGTAGGAATTTTTGCGTTTGGACAAACCGATCGCGAGATATGGGAGTTTGAAGCTAAGAAATGGTTGAGAAGACAACAAATTGTTCCCACTTCTGCTGCTCCAAATGCTTAACCAGATTGGCCTAGGGAAAAAATACACATACCGTTGTAATCGGGCGAGGTTCTACTTTCAGACACACCACGAATTTTTGGGTTTTGTCAATCCGTTCGCGAGATATGGGAGTTTGAAACTAAGAAATGGTTCAGAAGGCAACAAATTGTTCGCACTTCTGCTGCTCCAAATGCTTAACCAGATTGGCCTAGGGGAAAAAAGCATATACCGTTGTAATCGGGCGAGTTTCTACTTTCAGATGCAAGAGGAATTTTTGGGTTTGGTCACTCCGTTCGCGAGATATGGGAGTTTGAATCTAAGAAATGGTTGGGAAGGCAAGACATTTTTCGCAAATCTGCTGCTCCAAACGCTTATCCAGAATGGCCTAGGGAAAAAATACTCACACCTTTGTAATCGCGCGAGTTTCTACTTTCAGATGCAGTAGTAACTTTTGGGTTTGGTCAATCCGTTCGCGAGATATGGGAGTTTGAAGCTAAGAAATGGTTGGGAAGACAAGAAATTTTTCGCAATTCTGCTGCTCCAAACGCTTAACCAGAATGTGCTAGGGAAAAAATACACATACCTTTGTAATCGGGCGAGTTTCGACTTTCAGGTTCAAGAGGAACTTTTGGGTTTGGTCAATCGGTTCGCGAGATATGGGAGTGTGAAGCTAAGAAATGGTACAGAAGGCAACAAATTTTTCGCAATTCTGCGGCTCCAAATGCTTAACCAGAACGGCCTAGAGCAAAAATACATATACCGTTGTAATCGGGCGAGTTTCTGCTTTCAGATGCAAGAGGAATTTTTGGGTTTGGTCAATCGGTTCACGAGGAATGGGAGTTTGAAGCTAAGAAATGGTTCAGAAGGCAACAAATTTTTCGCACTTCTGCTGCTGCATATGTTTAACCAGAATGGCCTAGGGAAAAAATGCATATACCGTTGTAATCGGGCGAGTTTCTACTTTCAGATGCAAGAGGAATTTTTGGGTTTGGTCAATCCGTTCGCGAGATATGGGAGTTTGAAGCTAAGAAATGGTTCAGAAGGCAACAAATTGTTCGCACTTCTGCCGCTGCATATGTTAAACCAGAATGGCCTATGGAAAAAATACACATACCGTTGTAATCGGGCGGGTTTCTACTTTCAGATGCAAGAGGAATTTTTGGGTTTGGTCAATCGGTTCACGAGGAATGGGAGTTTGAAGCTAAGAAATGGTTCAGAAGGCAACAAATTTTTCGCAAATCTGCTGCTCCAAACGCTTCACCAGAATGCCCTAGGGAAAAAATACAAATACCGTTGTGATCGGGCGATTTTCTACTTTCAGACGCAATAGGAATTTTTGGGTTTGGTCAATTCGTTCGCGAGATACGGTAGCTTGAATCTAAGAAATTGTTGAGAGGACAACATCTTTTGCGCAATTCTGCTGCTCCAAAAGCTTAACCAGAATATCCTAGGGAAAAAATACAAATACCGTTGTGATCGGGCGAGTTTCTACTTTCAGACGGAGTAGGAATTTTTGCGTTTGGACAAACCGATCGCGAGATATGGGAGTTTGAAGCTAAGATGGTTGAGAAGACAACAAATTGTTCCCAGTTCTGCTGCTCCAAATGCTTAACCAGAATGGCCTACGGAGAAAATACACATACCGTTGTAATCGGGCCAGTTTCTACTTTCAGATGCAGTAGGAATTTTTGGGTTTGGTCAATCCGTTCGCGAGATATGGGAGTTTGAATCTAAGAAATGGTTGAGAAGGCAACAACTTTTTCGCAATTCTGCTGCTCCAAACGCTTAACCAGAATGGCTTAGAAAAAAAAATACGCATACCTCTGAAGTCGGGCGAGTTTCTACTTTCAGACGCAACAGTAATTTTTGGGTTTGGTCAATTCGTTCGCGAGATACAGGAGCTTGAAGCTAAGAAATGGTTGAGAAGACAAGAAATTTTTCGCACTTCTGCTGCTCCAAACAATTAACCAGAATGTCCTAGGGAAAAAATACGAATACCCTTGTAATCGGTCGAGTTTCTACTTTCAGACACACTAGGAATTTTTGGGTTTGGTCAATCCGTTCGCGAGATATTGGAGTTTTAAGCCAAGAAATGGTTGAGAAGGCAACAAATTTTTGGCACGTCTGCTGCTCCAAATGCTTAACTAGAATGGCCTAGGGAAAAAATACACATACCGTTGTAATCGGGCGTGTTTCTACTTTCAGATGCAGTAGGAATTTTTGGGTTTGGTCAATCCGTTCGCGAGATATGGGAGCTTGAAGCTAAGAAATGGTTGAGAAGGCAACAAATTTTTCGCAATTCTCCTGCTCCAAACGCTTAACCAGAATGGCCTAGGAAAAAAGTACACATACCGTTGAAATCGGGCGGGTATCTACTTTCAGATGCAAGAGGAATTTTTGGGATTGGTCAATCCGTTCGCGAGATATGGGAGTTTGAAGCTAAGAAATGGTTGGGAAGGCAAGAAATTTTTCGCACTTCTGCTGCTCCAAACAATTAACCAGAACGTCCTAGGGAAAAAATACGAATACCCTTGTAATCGGTCGAGTTTCTACTTTCAGACACACTAGGAATTTTTGGGTTTTGTCAAACCGTTCCCGAGATATGGAAGTTTGAAGCTTAGAAATGGTTGAGAAGGCAACAACTTTTGCGCAATTCTGCTGCTCCAGACGCTTAAGCAGAATGGCCTAGGGAAAAAATACTCATACCGCTGTAATCGGGCGAGTTTCTACTTTCAGATGCAGGAGGAATTTTTGGGTTTGGTCAATCCGTTCGCGAGATATGGGAGTTTGAAGCTAAGAAATGGTTGAGAAGGCAACAAATTTTTGGCACGTCTGCTGCTCCAAATGCTTAACCAGAATGGCCTAGGGAAAAAATACACATACCGCTGTAATCGGGCGAGTTTCTATTTTCAGATGCAGTAGGAATTTTTGGGTTTGGTTAATCCGTTCGCGAGATATGGGAGTTTGAAGCTAAGAAATGGTTGGGAAGGCAACAAATTTTTCGCAATTCTGCTGCTCCAAATGCTTAACCAGAATGGCCTAGGGCAAAAATACATATACCTTTGTAATCGGGCGAGTTTCTACTTTCAGATGCAAGAGGACTTTTTGGGTTTGGTCAATCGGTTCGCGAGATATGGGAGTTTGAAGCTAAGAAATGGTTCAGAAGGCAACAAATTTTTCGCACTTCTGCTGCTCCAAATGCTTAACCAGAATGGCCTAGGGAAAAAATACACATACCGCTGTAATCGGGCGAGTTTCTACTTTCAGATGCAGTAGGAATTTTTGGGTTTGGTTAATCCGTTCGCGAGATATGGGAGTTTGAAGCTAAGAAATGGTTGGGAAGGCAACAAATTTTTCGCAATTCTGCTGCTCCAAACGCTTAACCAGAATGGCTTAGAAAAAAAATACACATACCTCTGAAGTCGGGCGAGTTTCTACTTTCAGACGCAACAGGAATTTTTGGGTTTGGTCAATCGGTTCGCGAGATATGGGAGTTTGAAGCTAAGAAATGGTTGAGAAGCCCAGAAATTTTTCTCACTTCTGCTGCTCCAAACGCTTAACCAGAATGGCCTAGGGCAAAAATACAAATACCGTTGTAATCGGGCGAGGTTCTACTTTCAGACACACCAGGAATTTTTGGGGTTTTGTCAATCCGTTCGCGAGATATGGGAGTTTGAAGCTAAGAAATGGTTCAGAAGGCAACAAATTGTTCGCACTTCTGCTGCTCCAAATGCTTAACCAGATTGGCCTAGGGAAAAAAAGCATATACCGTTGTAATCGGGCGAGTTTCTACTTTCAGATGCAAGAGGAATTTTTGGGTTTGGTCAATCCGTTCGCGAGATATGGGAGTTTGAAGCTAAGAAATGGTTGAGAAGGCAACAAATTTTTGGCACGTCTGCTGCTCCAAATGCTTAACTAGAATGGCCTAGGGAAAAAATACACATACCGTTGTAATCTGGCGTGTTTCTACTTTCAGATGCAGTAGGAATTTTTGGGTTTGGTCAATCCGTTCGCGAGATATGGGAGCTTGAAGCTAAGAAATGGTTGAGAAGGCAACAAATTTTTGGCAATTCTCCTGCTCCAAACGCTTAACCAGAATGGCCTAGGAAAAAAGTACACAAACCGTTGAAATCGGGCGGGTATCTACTTTCAGATGCAACAGTAATTTTTGGGTTTGGTCAATTCGTTCGCGAGATACAGGAGCTTGAAGCTAAGAAATGGTTGAGAAGACAAGAAATTTTTCGCACTTCTGCTGCTCCAAACAATTAACCAGAATGTCCTAGGGAAAAAATACGAATACCCTTGTAATCGGTCGAGTTTCTACTTTCAGACACACTAGGAATTTTTGGGTTTGGTCAATCCGTTCGCGAGATATTGGAGTTTTAAGCCAAGAAATGGTTGAGAAGGCAACAAATTTTTGGCACGTCTGCTGCTCCAAATGCTTAACTACAATGGCCTAGGGAAAAAATACACATACCGTTGTAATCGGGCGTGTTTCTACTTTCAGATGCAGTAGGAATTTTTGGGTTTGGTCAATCCGTTCGCGAGATATGGGAGCTTGAAGCTAAGAAATGGTTGAGAAGGCAACAAATTTTTCGCAATTCTCCTGCTCCAAACGCTTAACCAGAATGGCCTAGGAAAAAAGTACACATACCGTTGAAATCGGGCGGGTATCTACTTTCAGATGCAAGAGGAATTTTTGGGATTGGTCAATCCGTTCGCGAGATATGGGAGTTTGAAGCTAAGAAATGGTTGGGAAGGCAAGAAATTTTTCGCACTTCTGCTGCTCCAGACGCTTAAGCAGAATGGCCTAGGGAAAAAATACTCATACCGCTGTAATCGGGCGAGTTTCTACTTTCAGATGCAGGAGGAATTTTTGGGTTTGGTCAAACCGTTCGCGAGATATGGGAGTTTGAAGCTAAGAAATGGTTGAGAAGGCAACAAATTTTTGGCACGTCTGCTGCTCCAAATGCTTAACCAGAATGGCCTAGGGAAAAAATACACATACCGCTGTAATCGGGCGAGTTTCTATTTTCAGATGCAGTAGGAATTTTTGGGTTTGGTTAATCCGTTCGCGAGATATGGGAGTTTGAAGCTAAGAAATGGTTGGGAAGGCAACAAATTTTTCGCAATTCTGCTGCTCCAAATGCTTAACCAGAATGGCCTAGGGCAAAAATACATATACCTTTGTAATCGGGCGAGTTTCTACTTTCAGATGCAAGAGGACTTTTTGGGTTTGGTCAATCGGTTCGCGAGATATGGGAGTTTGAAGCTAAGAAATGGTTCAGAAGGCAACAAATTTTTCGCACTTCTGCTGCTCCAAATGCTTAACCAGAATGGCCTAGGGAAAAAATACATATACCTTTGTAATCGGGCGAGTTTCTACTTTCAGATGCAAGAGGACTTTTTGGGTTTGGTCAATCGGTTCGCGAGATATGGGAGTTTGAAGCTAAGAAATGGTTCAGAAGGCAACAAATTTTTCGCACTTCTGCTGCTCCAAATGCTTAACCAGAATGGCCTAGGGAAAAAATACACATACCGCTGTAATCGGGCGAGTTTCTACTTTCAGATGCTGTAGGAATTTTTGTGTTTGGTTAATCCGTTCGCGAGATATGGGAGTTCAAAGCTAAGAAATGGTTGGGAAGGCAACAAATTTTTCGCAATTCTGCTGCTCCAAACGCTTAACCAGAATGGCTTAGAAAAAAAATACACATACCTCTGAAGTCGGGCGAGTTTCTACTTTCAGACGCAACAGGAATTTTTGGGTTTGGTCAATCGGTTCGCGAGATATGGGAGTTTGAAGCTAAGAAATGGTTGAGAAGCCAAGAAATTTTTCTCACTTCTGCTGCTCCAAACGCTTAACCAGAATGGCCTAGGGCAAAAATACAAATACCGTTGTAATCGGGCGAGGTTCTACTTTCAGACACACCAGGAATTTTTGGGGTTTTGTCAGTCCGTTCGCGAGATATGGGAGTTTGAAGCTAAGAAATGGTTCAGAAGGCAACAAATTTTTGGCACGTCTGCTGCTCCAAATGCTTAACTAGAATGGCCTAGGGAAAAAATAAACATACCGTTGTAATCTGGCGTGTTTCTACTTTCAGATGCAGAAGGAATTTTTGGGTTTGGTCAATCCGTTCGCGAGATATGGGAGCTTGAAGCTAAGAAATGGTTGAGAAGGCAACAAATTTTTCGCAATTCTCCTGCTCCGAACGCTTAAGCAGAATGGCCTAGGAAAAAAGTACACATACCGTTGAAATCGGGCGGGTATCTACTTTCAGATGCAAGAGGAATTTTTGGGTTTGGTCAATCCGTTCGCGAGATATGGGAGCTTGAATCTAAGAAATGGTTGGGAAGACAACAAATTGTTCCCACTTCTGCTGCTCCAAACGCTTAACCAGAATGGCCTAGGGAAAAAATACAAATACCGTTGTGATCGGGCGAGTTTCTACTTTCAGACGGAGTAGGAATTTTTGCGTTTGGACAAACCGATCGCGAGATATGGGAGTTTGAAGCTAAGAAATGGTTGAGAAGACAACAAATTGTTCGCACTTCTGCCGCTGCATATGTTTAACCAGAATGGCCTAGGGAAAAAATACACATACCGTTGTAATCGGGCGGGTTTCTACTTTCAGACGGAGCAGGAATTTTTGCGTTTGGACAAACCGATCGCGAGATATGGGAGTTTGAAGCTAAGAAACGGTTGAGAAGACAACAAATTGTTCCCACTTCTGCTGCTCCAAACGCTTAACCAGAATGGCCTAGGGAAAAAATACATATACCGTTGTAGTCGGGCGAGTTTCTACTTTCAGATGCAAGAGGACTTTTTGGGTTTGGACAATCGGTTCGCGAGATATGGGAGTTTGAAGCTAAGAAATGGTTGGGAACGCAAGAAATTTTTCGCACATCTGCTGCTCCAAATGCTTAACCAGAATGGCCTAGGGCAAAAATACAAATACCTTTGTAATCGGGCGAGTTTCTACTTTCAGATGCAAGAGGAATTTTTGGGTTTGGTCAATCGGTTCGCGAGATATGGGAGTTTGAAGTTAAGAAATGGTTCAGAAGGCAACAACTTGTTCGCACTTCTGCTGCTCCAAACGCTTAACCAGAATGAGCTCGAGAACAAATACACATACCGTTCTAATAGGGCGAGTTTCTACTTTCAGATGCAAGAGGAATTTTTGGGTTTGCTCAATCCGTTCGCGAGATACGGGAGCTAAAAGCTAAGAAGTCGTTGAGAGGACAACAACTTTTTCCCACTTCTGCTGCTCCAAACGCTTAACCAGAATGACCTAGGGAAAAAATACACATACCGTTGTAATAGGGGCGAGTTTCTACTTTCAAATGCAGTAGGAACTTTTGGGTTTGGTCAATCCGTTCGCGAGATATGGGCGTTTGAATCTAAGAAATGGTTGAGAAGGCAACAACTTTTTCGCAATTCTGCTGCTCCAAACGCTTAACCAGAATGGCCTAGAAAAAAAATACACATACCTCTGAAATCGGGCGAGTTTCTACTTTCAGACGCAACAGGAATTTTTGGGTTTGGTCAACTCGTTCGCGAGATACGGGAGCTTGAAGCTAAGAAATGGTTGAGAAGACAACAACTTTTGCGCAATACTGCTGCTCCAAACGCTTAACCAGAATGGCCTAGGAAAAAAATACACATACCCTTGTAATCGGTCGAGTTTCTACTTTCAGACACACTAGGAATTGTTGGGTTTGGTCAATCGGTTCGCGTGATATGGGTGTTTGAAGCTAAGAAATGGTTGAGAAGGCAACAAATTTTTCGCACTTCTGCTGCTCCAAACGCTTAACCAGAATGAGCTAGTGAAAAAATACACATACCGTTGTAATCGGGCGAGCTTCTACTTTCAGATGCAAGAGGAATTTTTGGGTTTGCTCAATCGGTTCGCGAGATATGGGTGTTTGAAGCTAAGAAATGGTTCAGAAGGCAACAAATTGTTCGCACTTCTGCTGCTGCATATGTTTAACCAGAATGGCCTAGGCAAAAACTACACTTACCTTTGTAATCGGGCGAGTTTCTTCTTTCAGACGCAACAGGAATTTTTGGGTTTGGTCAATCCGTTCGCGAGATATGGGAGTTTGAAGCTATGAAATGGTTGAGAAGACAACAAATTTTGCGCAATTCTGCTGCTCCAAACAATTAACCAGAATGTCCTAGGGAAAAAATACAAATACCCTTGTAATCGGGCTAGTTTCTACTTTCCGACACACTAGGAATTTTTGGGTTTGATCAAACCGTTCGTGAGATATGGGAGTTTGGAGATAAGAAATTGTTGAGAAGGCAACAAATTTTTCGCACATCTGCTGCTCCAAACGCTTAACCAGAATCGCCTAGGGAAAAAATACACATACCCTTGTAATCGGGCAAGTTTCTACTTTCAGACGCAACAGGAATTTTTGGGTTTGGTCAATCCGTTCACGAGATATGGGAGTTTGAAGCTATGAAATGGTTGAGAAGACAACAAATTTTGCGCACTTCTGCTGCTACAAACAATTAACCAGAATGTCCTAGGGAAAAAATATTATACAAATACCCTTGTAATCGGGCTAGTTTCTACTTTCCGGCACACTAGGAATTTTTGGGTTTGGTCAAACCGTTCGCGAGATATGGAAGATTGAAGCTTAGAAATGGTTGAGAAGGCAACAATATTTTCGCACTTCTGCTGCTCCAAACGCTTAACCAGAATGAGCTAGGGAAAAAATACACATACCGTTGTAATCGGGCGAGTTTCTACTTTCTGATGCAAGAGGAATTTATGGGTTTGCTCAATCCGTTCGCGAGATACGGGAGCTTAAAGCTAAGAAATGATTGAGAAGACAACAACTTTTGCGCACTCCTGCTGCTCCAAACAATTAACCAGAATGTCCTAGGGAAAAAATACAAATACCCTTGTAATCGGGCGAGTTTCTACTTTCAGACACACTAGGAATTTTTGGGTTTGGTCAATCCGTTCGCGAGATATGGGAGTTTGAAGCTAAGAAATGGTTGAGCAGACAACAAATTTTTTTCCCACTTCTGCTGCTCCAAACTCTTAACCAGAATGACGTGGGGATAAAATACAAATACCCTTGTTATCGGGCGAGGTTCTGCTTTCAGACACACCAGGAATTTTTGGGTTTTGTCAATCCGTTCGCGAGATATGGGAGTTCGAAGCTAAGAAATGGTTCAGAAGGCAACAAATATTTCGCACTTCTGCTGCTCCAAATGCTTAACCAGAATGGCCTAGGGAAAAAATACTCATACCGCTGTAATCGGGCGAGTTTCTACTTTCAGATGCAGTAGGAATTTTTGGGTTTGGTCAATCCGTTCGCGAGATATGGGAGTCTGAAGCTAAGAAATGGTTGGGAAGGCAAGAAATTTTTCGCACTTCTGCTGCTCCAAACGCTTAACCAGAATGTGCTAGGGAAAAAATACACATACCTTTGTAATCGGGCGAGTTTCGACTTTCAGATTCAAGAGGAACTTTTTGGTTTGATCAATCGGTTCGCGAGATATGGGAGTTTGAAGCTATGAAATGGTTCAGAAGGCAACAAATTTTTCGCACATCTGCTGCTCCAAACGCTTAACCAGAGTGGCCTAGGGAAAAAATACAAATACCCTCGTAATCGGGCGAGTTTCTACTTAAAGATGCAAGAGGAATTTTTGGGTTTGGTCAATCCGTTGGCGAGATACGGCAGTTTAAAGCTAAGAAATGGTTGAGAAGACAACAACTTTTGCGCACTTCTGCTGCTCCAAACAATTAACCAGAATGTCCTAGGGAAAAAATACAAATACCCTCGTAATCGGGCGAGTTTCTACTTTCAGATGCATGAGGAATTTTTGGGTTTTCTCAATGCGTTCGCGAGATACGGGAGCTTAAAGCAAAGAAATGGTTGAGATGACAACAACTTTTGCGCACTTCTGCTGCTCCAAACAATTAACCAGAATGTCCTAGGGAAAAAATACAAATACCATTGTAATCGGGCGAGTTTCTACTTTCAGACACACTAGGAATTTTTGGGTTTGGTCAAACCGTTCGCGAGAGATGGAAGATTGAAGCTTAGAAATGGTTGAGAAGGCACCAAATTTTTCGCACATCTGCTGCTCCAAACGCTTAACCAGAATGAGCTAGGGAAAAAATACACATACCTTTGTAATCGGGCGAGTTTCTACTTTCAGACACACTAGGAATTTTTGGGATTGGTCAATCCGTTCGCGAGATATGGGAGTTTGAAGCTAACAAATGGTTGAGAAGACAACAAATTTTGCGCACTTCTGCTGTTCCAAACGCTTAACCAGAATGGCCTAGGGAAAACATACACTTACCTTTGTAATCCGGCGAGTTTCTACTTTCAGACGCAACAGGAATTTTTGGGTTTGGTCAATCCGTTCGCGAGAAATGGGAGTTTGAAGCTAAGAAATGGTTGAGAAGGCAATGAATTTTGCGCACTTCTGCTGCTCCAAACGCATAACCAGAATGGCCAAGGGAAAAAATGCACATACCGTTGTAATCGGGCGAGTATCTACTTACAGATGCAAGAGGAATTTTTGGGCTTGGTCAATCCGTTCGCGAGATATGGGTGTTTGAAGCTAAGAAATGGTTGAGCAGACAACAAATTTTTCCCACTTCGGCTGCTCCAAATGCTTAACCAGAATGGCCTAGGGAAAAAATACACATACCGTTGTAATCGGGCGAGCTTCTACTTTCAGATGCAAGAGGAATTTTTGGGTTTGCTCAATCGGTTCGCGAGATATGGGTGTTTGAAGCTAAGAAATGGTTCAGAAGGCAACAAATTGTTCGCACTTCTGCTGCTGCATATGTTTAACCAGAATGGCCTAGGCAAAAACTACACTTACCTTTGTAATCGGGCGAGTTTCTTCTTTCAGACGCAACAGGAATTTTTGGGTTTGGTCAATCCGTTCGCGAGATATGGGAGTTTGAAGCTATGAAATGGTTGAGAAGACAACAAATTTTGCGCACTTCTGCTGCTCCAAACAATTAACCAGAATGTCCTAGGGAAAAAATACAAATACCCTTGTAATCGGGCTAGTTTCTACTTTCCGACACACTAGGAATTTTTGGGTTTGATCAAACCGTTCGTGAGATATGGGAGTTTGGAGATAAGAAATTGTTGAGAAGGCAACAAATTTTTCGCACATCTGCTGCTCCAAACGCTTAACCAGAATCGCCTAGGGAAAAAATACACATACCCTTGTAATCGGGCAAGTTTCTACTTTCAGACGCAACAGGAATTTTTGGGTTTGGTCAATCCGTTCGCGAGATATGGGAGTTTGAAGCTATGAAATGGTTGAGAAGACAACAAATTTTGCGCACTTCTGCTGCTACAAACAATTAACCAGAATGTCCTAGGGAAAAAATATTATACAAATACCCTTGTAATCGGGCTAGTTTCTACTTTCCGACACACTAGGAATTTTTGGGTTTGGTCAAACCGTTCGCGAGATATGGAAGATTGAAGCTTAGAAATGGTTGAGAAGGCAACAATATTTTCGCACTTCTGCTGCTCCAAACGCTTAACCAGAATGAGCTAGGGAAAAAATACACATACCGTTGTAATCGGGCGAGTTTCTACTTTCTGATGCAAGAGGAATTTATGGGTTTGCTCAATCCGTTCGCGAGATACGGGAGCTTAAAGCTAAGAAATGATTGAGAAGACAACAACTTTTGCGCACTCCTGCTGCTCCAAACAATTAACCAGAATGTCCTAGGGAAAAAATACAAATACCCTTGTAATCGGGCGAGTTTCTACTTTCAGACACACTAGGAATTGTTGGGTTTGGTCAATCGGTTCGCGTGATATGGGTGTTTGAAGCTAAGAAATGGTTCAGAAGGCAACAAATTGTTCGCACTTCTGCTGCTCCATATGTTTAACCAGAATGGCCTAGGGAAAAAATACACATACCGCTGTAATCGGGAGAGTTTCTACTTTCAGATGCAAGAGGAATTTTTGGGTTTGGTCAATCGGTTCGCGAGATATGGGAGTTTGAAGCTATGAAATGGTTCAGAAGGCAACAAATTTTTCGCACATCTGCTGCTCCAAAGCCTTAACCAGAATGGCCTAGGGAAAGAATACACATACCTTTGTAATCGGGCGAGTTTCTAGTTTCAGACGCAATAGGAATTTTTGGGTTTGGTCAATTCGTTCGCGAGATACGGGAGATTAAAGCTAAGAAATGTTTGAGAAGACAACAACTTTTGCGTAATTCTGCTGCTCCAAACAATTAACCAGAATGTCCTAGGGAAAAAATACAAATACCCTTGTAATCGGGCGAGTTTCTACTTTCAGACACACTAGGAATTTTTGGGTTTGGTCAATCCGTTCGCGAGATATGGGAGTTTGAAGCTAAGAAATGGTTGAGCAGACAACAAATTTTTTTCCCACTTCTGCTGCTCCAAAATCTTAACCAGAATGACGTGGGGATAAAATACAAATACCCTTGTTATCGGGCGAGGTTCTGCTTTCAGACACACCAGGAATTTTTGGGTTTTGTCAATCCGTTCGCGAGATATGGGAGTTCGAAGCTAAGAAATGGTTCAGAAGGCAACAAATATTTCGCACTTCTGCTGCTCCAAATGCTTAACCAGAATGGCCTAGGGAAAAAATACTCATACCGCTGTAATCGGGCGAGTTTCTACTTTCAGATGCAGTAGGAATTTTTGGGTTTGGTCAATCCGTTCGCGAGATATGGGAGTCTGAAGCTAAGAAATGGTTGGGAAGGCAAGAAATTTTTCGCACTTCTGCTGCTCCAAACGCTTAACCAGAATGTGCTAGGGAAAAAATACACATACCTTTGTAATCGGGCGAGTTTCGACTTTCAGATTCAAGAGGAACTTTTTGGTTTGATCAATCGGTTCGCGAGATATGGGAGTTTGAAGCTATGAAATGGTTCAGAAGGCAACAAATTTTTCGCACATCTGCTGCTCCAAACGCTTAACCAGAGTGGCCTAGGGAAAAAATACAAATACCCTCGTAATCGGGCGAGTTTCTACTTAAAGATGCAAGAGGAATTTTTGGGTTTGGTCAATCCGTTGGCGAGATACGGCAGTTTAAAGCTAAGAAATGGTTGAGAAGACAACAACTTTTGCGCACTTCTGCTGCTCCAAACAATTAACCAGAATGTCCTAGGGAAAAAATACAAATACCCTCGTAATCGGGCGAGTTTCTACTTTCAGATGCATGAGGAATTTTTGGGTTTTCTCAATGCGTTCGCGAGATACGGGAGCTTAAAGCAAAGAAATGGTTGAGATGACAACAACTTTTGCGCACTTCTGCTGCTCCAAACAATTAACGAGAATGTCCTAGGGAAAAAATACAAATACCATTGTAATCGGGCGAGTTTCTACTTTCAGACACACTAGGAATTTTTGGGTTTGGTCAAACCGTTCGCGAGAGATGGAAGATTGAAGCTTAGAAATGGTTGAGAAGGCACCAAATTTTTCGCACTTCTGCTGCTCCAAACGCTTAACCAGAATGAGCTAGGGAAAAAATACACATACCTTTGTAATCGGGCGAGTTTCTACTTTCAGACACACTAGGAATTTTTGGGATTGGTCAATCCGTTCGCGAGATATGGGAGTTTGAAGCTAACAAATGGTTGAGAAGACAACAAATTTTGCGCACTTCTGCTGTTCCAAACGCTTAACCAGAATGGCCTAGGGAAAACATACACTTACCTTTGTAATCCGGCGAGTTTCTACTTTCAGACGCAACAGGAATTTTTGGGTTTGGTCAATCCGTTCGCGAGAAATGGGAGTTTGAAGCTAAGAAATGGTTGAGAAGGCAATGAATTTTGCGCACTTCTGCTGCTCCAAACGCATAACCAGAATGGCCAAGGGAAAAAATGCACATACCGTTGTAATCGGGCGAGTATCTACTTACAGATGCAAGAGGAATTTTTGGGCTTGGTCAATCCGTTCGCGAGATATGGGTGTTTGAAGCTAAGAAATGGTTGAGCAGACAACAAATTTTTCCCACTTCGGCTGCTCCAAATGCTTAACCAGAATGGCCTAGGGAAAAAATACACATACCGTTGTAATCGGGCGAGTATCTACTTTCAGATGCAAGAGGAATTTTTGGGCTTGGTCAATCCGTTCGCGAGATATGGGTGTTTGAATCTAAGAAATGGTTGAGCAGACAACAAATTTTTCCCACTTCGGCTGCTCCAAATGCTTAACCAGAATGGCCTAGGGAAAAAATACACATACCGTTGTAATCGGGCGAGTATCTACTTTCAGATGCAAGAGGAATCTTTGGGCTTGGTCAATCCGTTCGCGAGATATGGGAGCTTGAAGCTAAGAAATGGTTCAGAAGACAACAACTTTTGCGCACTTCTGCTGCTCCAAACGCTTCACCAGAATGGCCTAGGGAAAACATACACATACCGTTGTAATCGGGCGAGTTTATACTTTCAGACGCAGCAGGAATTTTTGGGTTTTGTCAATCCGTTCGCGAGATATGGGAGTTCGAAGCTAAGACATGGTTCAGAAGGCAACAAATTTTTCGCACTTCTGCTGCTCCAAATGCTTAACCAGAATGGCCTAGGGAAAAAATACTCATACCGCTGTAATCGGGCGAGTTTCTACTTTCAGATGCAGTAGGAATTTTTGGGTTTGGTCAATCGGTTCGCGAGATATGGGAGTCTGAAGCTAAGAAATGGTTGGGAAGGCAAGAAATTTTTCGCACTTCTGCTGCTCCAAACGCTTAACCAGAATGTGCTAGGGAAAAAATACACATACCTTTGTAATCGGGCGAGTTTCGACTTTCAGATTCAAGAGGAACTTTTGGGTTTGATCAATCGGTTCGCGAGATATGGGAGTTTGAAGCTATGAAATGGTTCAGAAGGCAACAAATTTTTCGCACATCTGCTGCTCCAAACGCTTAACCAGAGTGGCCTAGGGAAAAAATACACATACCTTTTTATCGGGCTAGTTTCTACTTTCAGACAAAGCAGGAATTTTTGGGCTAGGTCAAACCGTTCGCGAGATATGGGAGTTTGAAGCTAAGAAATGGTTGACAAGACAACAAATTTTGCGCACTTCTGCTGCTCCAAACGCTTAACAAGAATGGCCTAGGGAAAAAATACACATACCGTTGTAATCTGGCTTGTTTCTACTTTCAGACGCAGCAGGAATTTGTGGGTTTGGTCAATCCGTTCGCGAGATATGGGTATTTGAAGCTAAGAAATGATTGAGAAGGCAGCAAATTTTTCGCAATTCTGCTGTTCCAAACGCTTAACCAGACTGGCCTAGGGAAAAAATACACATACCATTATAATCGGGCGAGTATCTACTTTCAGATGCAAGAGGAATCTTTGGGCTTGGTCAACCCGTTCGCGAGATATGGGAGTTTGAAGCTAAGAAATGGTTGAGAGGGCAACAAAGTTTTCGAAATTCTGCTGCTCCAAATGCTTAACCAGAATGGCCTAGGGAAAAAATACACATACCGTTCTAATCGGGCGAGTATCTACTTTCAGATGCAAGAGGAATTTTTGGGCTTGGTCAATCCGTTCGCGAGATATGGGAGCTTGAAGCTAAGAAATGGTTGAGAAGGCAACAAATTTCTCGCCATTCTGCTGCTCCAAACGCTTAACCAGAATTGCCTAGGGAAAAAATACACATACCGTTGTAATCGGGCGAGCATCTACTTTCAGATGCAAGAGGAATCTTTGGGCTTGGTCAATCCGTTCGCGAGGTATGGGAGCTTGAAGCTAAGAAATGGTTCAGAAGGCAACAAATTTTTCGCAATTCTGCTGCTCCAAACGCTTAACCAGAATGGCCTAGGGAAAACATACACATACCGTTGTAATCGGGCGAGTTTATACTTTCAGATGCAAGAGGAATTTTTGGGTTTGCTCAATCCGTTCGCGAGATACGGGAGCTAAAAGCTAAGAAGTCGTTGAGAGGACAACAACTTTTTCCCACTTCTGCTGCTCCAAACGCTTAACCAGAATGACCTAGGGAAAAAATACACATACCGTTGTAATAGGGGCGAGTTTCTACTTTCAAATGCAGTAGGAACTTTTGGGTTTGGTCAATCCGTTCGCGAGATATGGGCGTTTGAATCTAAGAAATGGTTGAGAAGGCAACAACTTTTTCGCAATTCTGCTGCTCCAAACGCTTGACCAGAATGGCCTAGAAAAAAAATACACATACCTCTGAAATCGGGCGAGTTTCTACTTTCAGACGCAACAGGAATTTTTGGGTTTGGTCAACTCGTTCGCGAGATACGGGAGCTTGAAGCTAAGAAATGGTTGAGAAGACAACAACTTTTGCGCAATACTGCTGCTCCAAACGCTTAACCAGAATGGCCTAGGAAAAAAATACACATACCCTTGTAATCGGTCGAGTTTCTACTTTCAGACACACTAGGAATTTTTGAGTTCGGTCAAACCGTTCGCGAGATATGGAAGTTTGAAGCTTAGAAATGGTTGAGAAGGCAACAAATTTTTCGCAATTCTGCTGCTCCAAACGCTTAACCAGAATGAGCTAGTGAAAAAATACACATACCGTTGTAATCGGGCGAGCTTCTACTTTCAGATGCAAGAGGAATTTTTGGGTTTGCTCAATCGGTTCGCGAGATATGGGTGTTTGAAGCTAAGAAATGGTTCAGAAGGCAACAAATTGTTCGCACTTCTGCTGCTGCATATGTTTAACCAGAATGGCCTAGGCAAAAACTACACTTACCTTTGTAATCGGGCGAGTTTCTTCTTTCAGACGCAACAGGAATTTTTGGGTTTGGTCAATCCGTTCGCGAGATATGGGAGTTTGAAGCTATGAAATGGTTGAGAAGACAACAAATTTTGCGCACTTCTGCTGCTCCAAACAATTAACCAGAATGTCCTAGGGAAAAAATACAAATACCCTTGTAATCGGGCTAGTTTCTACTTTCCGACACACTAGGAATTTTTGGGTTTGATCAAACCGTTCGTGAGATATGGGAGTTTGGAGATAAGAAATTGTTGAGAAGGCAACAAATTTTTCGCACATCTGCTGCTCCAAACGCTTAACCAGAATCGCCTAGGGAAAAAATACACATACCCTTGTAATCGGGCAAGTTTCTACTTTCAGACGCAACAGGAATTTTTGGGTTTGGTCAATCCGTTCGCGAGATATGGGAGTTTGAAGCTATGAAATGGTTGAGAAGACAACAAATTTTGCGCACTTCTGCTGCTACAAACAATTAACCAGAATGTCCTAGGGAAAAAATATTATACAAATACCCTTGTAATCGGGCTAGTTTCTACTTTCCGACACACTAGGAATTTTTGGGTTTGGTCAAACCGTTCGCGAGATATGGAAGATTGAAGCTTAGAAATGGTTGAGAAGGCAACAATATTTTCGCACTTCTGCTGCTCCAAACGCTTAACCAGAATGAGCTAGGGAAAAAATACACATACCGTTGTAATCGGGCGAGTTTCTACTTTCTGATGCAAGAGGAATTTATGGGTTTGCTCAATCCGTTCGCGAGATGCGGGAGCTTAAAGCTAAGAAATGATTGAGAAGACAACAACTTTTGCGCACTCCTGCTGCTCCAAACAATTAACCAGAATGTCCTAGGGAAAAAATACAAATACCCTTGTAATCGGGCGAGTTTCTACTTTCAGACACACTAGGAATTGTTGGGTTTGGTCAATCGGTTCGCGTGATATGGGTGTTTGAAGCTAAGAAATGGTTCAGAAGGCAACAAATTGTTCGCACTTCTGCTGCTCCATATGTTTAACCAGAATGGCCTAGGGAAAAAATACACATACCGCTGTAATCGGGAGAGTTTCTACTTTCAGATGCAAGAGGAATTTTTGGGTTTGGTCAATCGGTTCGCGAGATATGGGAGTTTGAAGCTATGAAATGGTTCAGAAGGCAACAAATTTTTCGCACATCTGCTGCTCCAAAGCCTTAACCAGAATGGCCTAGGGAAAGAATACACATACCTTTGTAATCGGGCGAGTTTCTAGTTTCAGACGCAATAGGAATTTTTGGGTTTGGTCAATTCGTTCGCGAGATACGGGAGATTAAAGCTAAGAAATGTTTGAGAAGACAACAACTTTTGCGTAATTCTGCTGCTCCAAACAATTAACCAGAATGTCCTAGGGAAAAAATACAAATACCCTTGTAATCGGGCGAGTTTCTACTTTCAGACACACTAGGAATTTTTGGGTTTGGTCAATCCGTTCGCGAGATATGGGAGTTTGAAGCTAAGAAATGGTTGAGCAGACAACAAATTTTTTTCCCACTTCTGCTGCTCCAAAATCTTAACCAGAATGACGTGGGGATAAAATACAAATACCCTTGTTATCGGGCGAGGTTCTGCTTTCAGACACACCAGGAATTTTTGGGTTTTGTCAATCCGTTCGCGAGATATGGGAGTTCGAAGCTAAGAAATGGTTCAGAAGGCAACAAATATTTCGCACTTCTGCTGCTCCAAATGCTTAACCAGAATGGCCTAGGGAAAAAATACTCATACCGCTGTAATCGGGCGAGTTTCTACTTTCAGATGCAGTAGGAATTTTTGGGTTTGGTCAATCCGTTCGCGAGATATGGGAGTCTGAAGCTAAGAAATGGTTGGGAAGGCAAGAAATTTTTCGCACTTCTGCTGCTCCAAACGCTTAACCAGAATGTGCTAGGGAAAAAATACACATACCTTTGTAATCGGGCGAGTTTCGACTTTCAGATTCAAGAGGAACTTTTTGGTTTGATCAATCGGTTCGCGAGATATGGGAGTTTGAAGCTATGAAATGGTTCAGAAGGCAACAAATTTTTCGCACATCTGCTGCTCCAAACGCTTAACCAGAGTGGCCTAGGGAAAAAATACAAATACCCTCGTAATCGGGCGAGTTTCTACTTAAAGATGCAAGAGGAATTTTTGGGTTTGGTCAATCCGTTGGCGAGATACGGCAGTTTAAAGCTAAGAAATGGTTGAGAAGACAACAACTTTTGCGCACTTCTGCTGCTCCAAACAATTAACCAGAATGTCCTAGGGAAAAAATACAAATACCCTCGTAATCGGGCGAGTTTCTACTTTCAGATGCATGAGGAATTTTTGGGTTTTCTCAATGCGTTCGCGAGATACGGGAGCTTAAAGCAAAGAAATGGTTGAGATGACAACAACTTTTGCGCACTTCTGCTGCTCCAAACAATTAACGAGAATGTCCTAGGGAAAAAATACAAATACCATTGTAATCGGGCGAGTTTCTACTTTCAGACACACTAGGAATTTTTGGGTTTGGTCAAACCGTTCGCGAGAGATGGAAGATTGAAGCTTAGAAATGGTTGAGAAGGCACCAAATTTTTCGCACTTCTGCTGCTCCAAACGCTTAACCAGAATGAGCTAGGGAAAAAATACACATACCTTTGTAATCGGGCGAGTTTCTACTTTCAGACACACTAGGAATTTTTGGGATTGGTCAATCCGTTCGCGAGATATGGGAGTTTGAAGCTAACAAATGGTTGAGAAGACAACAAATTTTGCGCACTTCTGCTGTTCCAAACGCTTAACCAGAATGGCCTAGGGAAAACATACACTTACCTTTGTAATCCGGCGAGTTTCTACTTTCAGACGCAACAGGAATTTTTGGGTTTGGTCAATCCGTTCGCGAGAAATGGGAGTTTGAAGCTAAGAAATGGTTGAGAAGGCAATGAATTTTGCGCACTTCTGCTGCTCCAAACGCATAACCAGAATGGCCAAGGGAAAAAATGCACATACCGTTGTAATCGGGCGAGTATCTACTTACAGATGCAAGAGGAATTTTTGGGCTTGGTCAATCCGTTCGCGAGATATGGGTGTTTGAAGCTAAGAAATGGTTGAGCAGACAACAAATTTTTCCCACTTCGGCTGCTCCAAATGCTTAACCAGAATGGCCTAGGGAAAAAATACACATACCGTTGTAATCGGGCGAGTATCTACTTTCAGATGCAAGAGGAATTTTTGGGCTTGGTCAATCCGTTCGCGAGATATGGGTGTTTGAAGCTAAGAAATGGTTGAGCAGACAACAAATTTTTCCCACTTCGGCTGCTCCAAACGCTTAACCAGAGTGGCCTAGGGAAAAAATACAAATACCCTCGTAATCGGGCGAGTTTCTACTTAAAGATGCAAGAGGAATTTTTGGGTTTGGTCAATCCGTTGGCGAGATACGGCAGTTTAAAGCTAAGAAATGGTTGAGAAGACAACAACTTTTGCGCACTTCTGCTGCTCCAAACAATTAACCAGAATGTCCTAGGGAAAAAATACAAATACCCTCGTAATCGGGCGAGTTTCTACTTTCAGATGCATGAGGAATTTTTGGGTTTTCTCAATGCGTTCGCGAGATACGGGAGCTTAAAGCAAAGAAATGGTTGAGATGACAACAACTTTTGCGCACTTCTGCTGCTCCAAACAATTAACGAGAATGTCCTAGGGAAAAAATACAAATACCATTGTAATCGGGCGAGTTTCTACTTTCAGACACACTAGGAATTTTTGGGTTTGGTCAAACCGTTCGCGAGAGATGGAAGATTGAAGCTTAGAAATGGTTGAGAAGGCACCAAATTTTTCGCACTTCTGCTGCTCCAAACGCTTAACCAGAATGAGCTAGGGAAAAAATACACATACCTTTGTAATCGGGCGAGTTTCTACTTTCAGACACACTAGGAATTTTTGGGATTGGTCAATCCGTTCGCGAGATATGGGAGTTTGAAGCTAATAAATGGTTGAGAAGACAACAAATTTTGCGCACTTCTGCTGTTCCAAACGCTTAACCAGAATGGCCTAGGGAAAACATACACTTACCTTTGTAATCCGGCGAGTTTCTACTTTCAGACGCAACAGGAATTTTTGGGTTTGGTCAATCCGTTCGCGAGAAATGGGAGTTTGAAGCTAAGAAATGGTTGAGAAGGCAATGAATTTTGCGCACTTCTGCTGCTCCAAACGCATAACCAGAATGGCCAAGGGAAAAAATGCACATACCGTTGTAATCGGGCGAGTATCTACTTACAGATGCAAGAGGAATTTTTGGGCTTGGTCAATCCGTTCGCGAGATATGGGTGTTTGAAGCTAAGAAATGGTTGAGCAGACAACAAATTTTTCCCACTTCGGCTGCTCCAAATGCTTAACCAGAATGGCCTAGGGAAAAAATACACATACCGTTGTAATCGGGCGAGTATCTACTTTCAGATGCAAGAGGAATTTTTGGGCTTGGTCAATCCGTTCGCGAGATATGGGTGTTTGAAGCTAAGAAATGGTTGAGCAGACAACAAATTTTTCCCACTTCGGCTGCTCCAAACGCTTGACTAGAATGGCCTAGGGAAAAAATACACATACCGTTGTAATCGGGCGAGTATCTACTTTCAGATGCAAGAGGAATCTTTGGGCTTGGTCAATCCGTTCGCGAGATATGGGAGCTTGAAGCTAAGAAATGGTTCAGAAGACAACAACTTTTGCGCACTTCTGCTGCTCCAAACGCTTAACCAGAATGGCCTAGGGAAAACATACACATACCGTTGTAATCGGGCGAGTTTATACTTTCAGATGCAGCAGGAATTTTTGGGTTTTGTCAATCCGTTCGCGAGATATGGGAGTTCGAAGCTAAGACATGGTTCAGAAGGCAACAAATTTTTCGCACTTCTGCTGCTCCAAATGCTTAACCAGAATGGCCTAGGGAAAAAATACTCATACCGCTGTAATCGGGCGAGTTTCTACTTTCAGATGCAGTAGGAATTTTTGGGTTTGGTCAATCCGTTCGCGAGATATGGGAGTCTGAAGCTAAGAAATGGTTGGGAAGGCAAGAAATTTTTCGCACTTCTGCTGCTCCAAACGCTTAACCAGAATGTGCTAGGGAAAAAATACACATACCTTTGTAATCGGGCGAGTTTCGACTTTCAGATTCAAGAGGAACTTTTGGGTTTGATCAATCGGTTCGCGAGATATGGGAGTTTGAAGCTATGAAATGGTTCAGAAGGCAACAAATTTTTCGCACATCTGCTGCTCCAAACGCTTAACCAGAGTGGCCTAGGGAAAAAATACACATACCTTTTTATCGGGCTAGTTTCTACATTCAGACAAAGCAGGAATTTTTGGGCTAGGTCAAACCGTTCGCGAGATATGGGAGTTTGAAGCTAAGAAATGGTTGACAAGACAACAAACTTTGCGCACTTCTGCTGCTCCAAACGCTTAACAAGAATGGCCTGGGGAAAAAATACACATACCGTTGTAATCTGGCTTGTTTCTACTTTCAGACGCAGCAGGAATTTGTGGGTTTGGTCAATCCGTTCGCGAGATATGGGTATTTGAAGCTAAGAAATGATTGAGAAGGCAGCAAATTTTTCGCAATTCTGCTGTTCCAAACGCTTAACCAGACTGGCCTAGGGAAAAAATACACATACCATTATAATCGGGCGAGTATCTACTTTCAGATGCAAGAGGAATCTTTGGGCTTGGTCAACCCGTTCGCGAGATATGGGAGTTTGAAGCTAAGAAATGGTTGAGAGGGCAACAAAGTTTTCGAAATTCTGCTGCTCCAACCGTTTAATCAGAATGGCTTAGGGAAAAAATACACATACCGTTATAATCGGGAGAGTTTCTACTTTCAGATGCAGTAGGAATTTTTGGGTTTGTTCAATCCGTTCGCGTGATATGGGAGTTTGAAGCAAAGAAATGGTTGAGAAGGCAACAAATTTTCCGCAATTCTGCTGACACAAACGCTTAACCAGAATGGCCTAGAAAAAAAATACACATACCGCTGTAATCGGGCGAGTATCTACTTACAGATGCAAGAGGAATTTTTGGGCTTGGTCAATCCGTTCGCGAGATATGGGTGTTTGAAGGTAAGAAATGTTTGAGCAGACAACAAATTTTTCCCACTTCGGCTGCTCCAAATGCTTAACCAGAATGGCCTAGGGAAAAAATACACATACCGTTCTAATCGGGCGAGTATCTACTTTCAGATGCAAGAGGAATTTTTGGGCTTGGTCAATCCGTTCGCGAGATATGGGAGCTTGAAGCTAAGAAATGGTTGAGAAGGCAACAAATTTCTCGCCATTCTGCTGCTCCAAACGCTTAACCAGAATTGCCTAGGGAAAAAATACACATACCGTTGTAATCGGGCGAGCATCTACTTTCAGATGCAAGAGGAATCTTTGGGCTTGGTCAATCCGTTCGCGAGGTTTGGGAGCTTGAAGCTAAGAAATGGTTCAGAAGGCAACAAATTTTTCGCAATTCTGCTGCTCCAAACGCTTAACCAGAATGGCCTAGGGAAAACATACACATACCGTTGTAATCGGGCGAGTTTATACTTTCAGACGCAGCAGGAATTTTTGGGTTTTGTCAATCCGTTCGCGAGATATGGGAGTTCGAAGCTAAGAAATGGTTCAGAAGGCAACAAATTTTTCGCACTTCTGCTGCTGCAAATGCTTAACCAGAATGGCCTAGGGAAAAAATACTCATACCGCTGTAATCGGGCGAGTTTCTACTTTCAGATGCAGTAGGAATTTTTGGGTTTGGTCAATCCGTTCGCGAGATATGGGAGTCTGAAGCTAAGAAATGGTTGGGAAAGCAAGAAATTTTTCGCACTTCTGCTGCTCCAAACGCTTAACCAGAATGTGCTAGGGATAAAATACACATACCTTTGTAATCGGGCGAGTTTCGACTTTCAGATTCAAGAGGAACTTTTTGGTTTGATCCATCGGTTCGCGAGATATGGGAGTTTGAAGCTATGAAATGGTTCAGAAGGCAACAAATTTTTCGCACATCTGCTGCTCCAAACGCTTAACCAGAGTGGCCTAGGGAAAAAATACACATACCTTTGTAATCGGGCTAGTTTCTACTTTCAGACAAAGCAGGAATTTTTGGGCTAGGTCAAACCGTTCGCGAGATATGGGAGTCTGAAGCTAAGAAATGGTTGACAAGACAACAAATTTTGCGCACTTCTGCTGCTCCAAACGCTTAACAAGAATGGCCTAGGGAAAAAATACACATACCGTTGTAATCTGGCTTGTTTCTACTTTCAGACGCAGCAGGAATTTGTGGGTTTGGTCAATCCGTTCGCGAGATATGGGTATTTGAAGCTAAGAAATGATTGAGAAGGCAGCAAATTTTTCGCAATTCTGCTGTTCCAAACGCTTAACCAGAATGGCCTAGAAAAAAAATACACATACCGCTGTAATCGGGCGAGTATCTACTTACAGATGCAAGAGGAATTTTTGGGCTTGGTCAATCCGTTCGCGAGATATGGGAGTTTGAAGCTAAAAAATGGTTGAGCAGACAACAAATTTTTCCCACTTCGGCTGCTCCAAATGCTTAACCAGAATGGCCTAGGGAAAAAATACACATACCATTGTAATCGGGCGAGTACCTACATTCAGATGCAAGAGGAATCTTTGGGCTTGGTCAACCCGTTCGCGAGATATGGGAGTTTGAAGCTAAGAAATGGTTGAGAGGGCAACAAAGTTTTCGAAATTCTGCTGCTCCAACCGTTTAACCAGAATGGCTTAGGGAAAAAATACACATACCGTTATAATCGGGAGAGATTCTACTTTCAGATGCAGTAGGAATTTTTGGGTTTGTTCAATCCGTTCGCGAGATATGGGAGTTTGAAGCTAAGAAATGGTTGAGAAGGCAACAAATTTTCCGCAATTCTGCTGACACAAACGCTTAACCAGAATGGCCTAGAAAAAAAACACACATACCGCTGTAATCGGGCGAGTATCTACTTACAGATGCAAGAGGAATTTTTGGGCTTGGTCAATCCGTTCGCGAGATATGGGTGTTTGAAGCTAAGAAATGGTTGAGCAGACAACAAATTTTTCCCACTTCGGCTGCTCCAAATGCTTAACCAGAATGGCCTAGGGAAAAAGTACACACACCGTTGTAATCGGGCGAGTATCTACTTTCAGATGCAAGAGGAATTTTTGGGCTTGGTCAATCCGTTCGCGAGATATGGGAGCTTGAAGCTAAGAAATGGTTGAGAAGGCAACAAATTTCTCGCCATTCTGCTGCTCCAAACGCTTAACCAGAATGGCCTAGGGAAAAAATACACATACCGTTGTAATCGGGCGAGTATCTACTTTCAGATGCAACACTAATTTTTGGGTTTGGTCAATCTGTTCGCGAGATATGGGAGTTTGAATCTAAGAAATTGTTGAGCAGACAACAAGTTGTTCCCACTTCTGCTGCTCCAAACGCTTAACCAGAATGGCCTAGGGAAAAAATACACATACCGTTGTAATCGGGCGAGTATCTACTTTCAGATGCAAGAGGAATCTTTGGGCTTGGTCAATCCGTTCGCGAGATATGGGAGCTTGAAGCTAAGAAATGGTTCAGAAGGCATCAAATTTTTCGCAATTCTGCTGCTCCAAACGCTTAACCATAATGGCCTAGAAAAAGAATACATATATTCCGTTGTAATAGGGCTAGTTTCTACTTTCAGACGCAGCAGGAATTTTTGGGCTTCGTCAAACCGTTCGCGAGATATGGGAGTTTCAAGCTAAGAAATGGTTGACAAGACAACAAATTTTGCGCACTTCTGCTGCTCCAAACGCTTAACAAGAATGGCCTAGGGAAAAAATACACATACCGTTGTAATCTGGCTTGTTTCTACTTTCAGACGCAACAGGAATTTGTGGGTTTGGTCAATCCGTTCGCGAGATATGGGTGTTTGAAGCTAAGAAATGGTTGAGCAGACAACAAATTTTTCCCACTTCGGCTGCTCCAAATGCTTAACCAGAATGGCCTAGGGAAAAAATACACATACCGTTGTAATCGGGCGAGTATCTACTTTCAGATGCAAGAGGAATATTTGGGCTTGGTCAATCCGTTCGCGAGATATGGGAGCTTGAAGCTAAGAAATGGTTGAGAAGGCAACAAATCTTCGGCAATTCTGCTGACACAAACGCTTAACCAGAATGGCCTAGAAAAAAAAACCACATACCGTTGTAATCGGGCGAGTATCTACTTTCAGATGCAAGAGGAATTTTTGGGCTTGGTCAATCCGTTCGCGAGATATGGGTGTTTGAAGCTAAGAAATGGTTGAGCAGACAACAAATTTTTCCCACTTCGGCTGCTCCAAATGCTTAACCAGAATGGCCTAGGGAAAAAATACACATACCGTTGTAATCGGGCGAGTATCTACTTTCAGATGCAAGAGGAATATTTGGGCTTGGTCAATCCGTTCGCGAGATATGGGAGCTTGAAGCTAAGAAATGGTTGAGAAGGCAACAAATTTCTCGCAATTCTGCTGCTCCAAACGCTTAACCAGAACGGCCTGGGGAAAAAATACACATACCGTTGTAATCGGGCTAGTTTCTGCTTTCAGACGAAGCAGGAATTTTTGGGTTTGGTCAATCCGTTCGCGAGATATGGGAGTTTGAAGCTAAGAAATGGTTGAGAAGGCAACAAATTTTTCGCACTTCTGCTGCTCCAAACGCTTAAACAGAGTAGCCCAGGGAATAGAAACGTATACCGTTGTAATCGTGCGAGTTTCTACTTTCAGATGCAAGAGGAATTTTTGGGCTTGTCAATCCGTTCGCGAGATATGGGCGTTTCAAGCTAAGAAATGGTTGAGAAGGCAACAAATTTCTCGCAATTCTGCTGCTCCAAACGTTTAACCAGAATGGCCTAGGTAAAAAATACACATACCGTTGTAATCGGGCTAGTTTCTGCTTTCAGACGAAGCAGGAATTTTTGGGTTTGGTCAATCCGTTCGCGAGATATGGGAGTTTGAAGCTAAGAAATGGTTGAGAATGCAACAAATTTTTCGCACTTCTGCTGCTCCAAACGCTTATCCAGAATGGCCTAGGGAAAAAATACACAAACCCTTGTAATCCGGCGAGTTTCTACTTTCAGACGCAGCAGGTATTTTTGGGTTTGGTCAATCCGTTCGCGAGATATGGGAGTTTGAAGCTAAGAAATGGTTGAGAAGACAACAAATTTTGCGCACTTCTGCTGCTCCAAACGCTTAACCACAATGGCCTAGAAAAGGAATACACATTCCGTTGTAATAGGGCTAGTTTCTACTTTCAGACGCAGCAGGAATTTTTGGGCTTCGTCAAACCGTTCGCGAGATATGGGAGTTTCAAGCTAAGAAATGGTTGACAAGACAACAAATATTGCCCACTTCTGCTGCTCCAAACGCTTAACCAGAGTGGCCTAGAAAAAGAATACACATTCCGTTGTAATCGGGCGAGTATCTACTTTCAGATGCAGGAGGAATTTTTGGGTTTGGTCAATCCGTTCGCGAGATATGGGAGTTTGAAGCTAAGAAATGGTTGAGAAGGCAACAAATTTTCCGCAATTCTGCTGACACAAACGCTTAACTAGAATGGCCTAGAAAAAAAATACACATACCGCTGTAATCGGGCGAGTATCTACTTACAGATGCAAGAGGAATTTTTGGGCTTGGTCAATCCGTTCGCGAGATAAGGGTGTTTGAAGCTAAGAAATGGTTGAGAAGGCAACAAATTTCTCGCCATTCTGCTGCTCCAAATGCTTAACCAGATTGGCCTAGGGAAAAAATACACATACCGTTGTAATCGGGCGAGTATCTACTTTCAGATGCAACAGTAATTTTTGGGTTTGGTCAATCTGTTCGCGAGATATGGGAGTTTGAATCTAAGAAATTGTTGAGCAGACAACAAATTGTTCCCACTTCTGCTGCTCCAAACGCTTAACCAGAATGGCCTAGGGAAAAAATACACATACCGTTGTAATCGGGCGAGTATCTACTTTCAGATGCAAGAGGAATCTTTGGGCTTGGTCAATCCGTTCGCGAGATATGGGAGTTTGAAGCTAAGAAATGGTTGAGAAGGCAACAAATTTCTCGCAATTCTGCTGCTCCAAACGCTTAACCAGAATGGCCTAGAAAAAGAATACACATTCCGTTGTAATAGGGCTAGTTTCTACTTTTAGACGCAGCACGAATTTTTGGGCTTCGTCAAACCGTTCGCGAGATATGGGAGTTTCAAGCTAAGAAATGGTTGACAAGACAACAAATTTTGCGCAATTCTGCTGCTCCAAACGCTTAACCAGAATGGCCTAGGGAAAAAATACACATACCGTTGTAATCGGGCGAGTATCTACTTTCAGATGCAAGAGGAATCTTTGGGCTTGGTCAATCCGTTCGCGAGATATGGGAGCTTGAAGCTAAGAAATGGTTGAGAAGGCAACAAATTTTTCGCAACTCTGCTGCCCCAAACGCTTAACCAGAGTGGCCTAGAAAAAGAATACACATTCCGTTGTAATCGGGCGAGTATCTACTTTCAGATGCAGGAGGAATTTTTGGGTTTGGTCAATCCGTTCGCGAGATATGGGAGTTTGAAGCTAAGAAATGGTTGAGCAGACAACAAATTTTTCCCACTTCGGCTGCTCCAAATGCTTAACCAGAATGGCCTAGGGAAAAAATACACATACCATTGTAATCGGGCGAGTATCTTCTTTCAGATGCAAGAGGAATCTTTGGGCTCGGTCAATCCGATCGCGAGATATGGGAGTTTGAAGCTAAGAAATGGTTGAGAGGGCAACAAAGTTTTCGAAATTCTGCTGCTCCAACCGTTTAACCAGAATGGCCTAGGGAAAAAATACACATACCGTTGTAATTGGGAGAGTTTCTACTTTCAGATGCAGTAGGAATTTTTGGGTTTGTTCAATCCGTTCGCGAGATGTGGGAGTTTGAAGCTAAGAAATGGTTGAGAAGGCAACAAATCTTCGGCAATTCTGCTGACACAAACGCTTAACCAGAATGGCCTAGAAAAAAAAAACACATACCGTTGTAATCGGGCGAGTATCTACTTTCAGATGCAAGAGGAATTTTTGGGCTTGGTCAATCCGTTCGCGAGATATGGGTGTTTGAAGCTAAGAAATGGTTGAGCAGACAACAAATTTTTCCCACTTCGGCTGCTCCAAATGCTTAACCAGAATGGCCTAGGGAAAAAATACACATACCGTTGTAATCGGGCGAGTATCTACTTTCAGATGCAAGAGGAATTTTTGGGCTTGGTCAATCCGTTCGCCAGATATGGGAGCTTGAAGCTAAGAAATGGTTGAGAAGGCAACAAATTTTTCGCACTTCTGCTGCTCCAAACGCTTATCCAGAATGGCCTAGGGAAAAAATACACATACCGTTGTAATCGGGCGAGTATCTACTTTCAGATGCAAGAGGAATCTTTGGGCTTGGTCAATCCGTTCGCGAGATATGGGCGTTTCAAGCTAAGAAATGGTTGAGAATGCAACAAATTTTTCGCACTTCTGCTGCTCCAAACGCTTATCCAGAATGGCCTAGGGAAAAAATACACATACCGTTGTAATCGGGCGAGTATCTACTTTCAGATGCAAGAGGAATCTTTGGGCTTGGTCAATCCGTTCGCGAGATACGGGAGCTTGAGGCTAAGAAATGGTTGAGAAGACAACAACTTTTGTGCACTTCTGCTGTTCCAAACGCGTAACAAGAATGGCCTAGGGAAAAAATACACAAACCCTTGTAATCGGGCGAGTTTCTACTTTCAGACGCAGCAGGAATTTTTGGGTTTGGTCAATCCGTTCGCGAGATATGGGAGTTTGAAGCTAAGAAATGGTTGAGAAGACAACAAATTTTGCGCACTTCTGCTGCTCCAAAGGCTTAACCAGAATGGCCTAGAAAAAGAATACACATTCCGTTGTAATAGGGCTAGTTTCTACTTTCAGACGCAGCAGGAATTTTTGGGCTTCGACAAACCGTTCGCGAGATATGGGAGTTTCAAGCTAAGAAATGGTTGACAAGACAACAAATTTTGCGCACTTCTGCTGCTCCAAACGCTTAACCAGAATGGCCTAGGGAAAAAATACACATACCGTTGTAATCGGACGAGTATCTACTTTCAGATGCAAGAGGAATCTTTGGGCTTGGTCAATCCGTTCGCGAGATATGGGTGTTTGAAGCTAAGAAATGGTTGAGAAGGCAACAAATTTTCCGCAACTCTGCTGCCCCAAACGCTTAACCAGAGTGGCCTAGAAAAAGAATAAACATTCCGTTCTAATCGGGCGAGTATCTACTTTCAGATGCAGGAGGAATTTTTGGGTTTGGTCAATCCGTTCGCGAGATATGGGAGTTTGAAGCTAAGAAATGATTGAGCAGACAACAAATTTTTCCCAATTCGGCTGCTCCAAATGCTTAACCAGAATGGCCTAGGGAAAAAATACACATACCATTGTAATCGGGCGAGTATCTACTTTCAGATGCAAGAGGAATCTTTGGGCTTGGTCAATCCGTTCGCGAGATATGGGAGCTTGAAGCTAAGAAATGGTTCAGAAGGCAACAAATTTTTCGCAATTCTGCTGCTCCAAACGCTTAACCAGAATGGCCTAGGGAAAACATACACATACCGTTGTAATCGGGCGAGTTTATACTTTCAGACGCAGCAGGAATTTTTGGGTTTTGTCAATCCGTTCGCGAAATATGGGAGGTCGAAGCTAAGAAATGGTTCAGAAGGCAACAAATTTTTCGCACTTCTGCTGCTCCAAATGCTTAACCAGAATGGCCTAGGGAAAGAATACTCATACCGCTGTAATCGGGCGAGTTTCTACTTTCAGATGCAGTAGGAATTTTTGGGTTTGGTCATTCCGTTCGCGAGATATGGGAGTCTGAAGCTAAGAAATGGTTGGGAAGGCAACAAATTGTTCGCAGTTCTGCTGCTCCATATGTTTAACCAGAATGGCCTAGGGAAAAAATTCACATACCGCTGTAATCGCGAGAGTTTCTACTTTCAGACGCAAGAGGAATTTTTGGGTTTGGTCAATCGGTTCGCGAGATGTGGGAGTTTGAAGCTAAGAAATGGTTCAGAAGACAACAAATTATTCGCAAATCTGCTGCTCCAAACAATTAACCAGAATGTCCTAGGGAAAAAATACAAATATCCTTGTAATCGGGCGAGTTTCTACTTTCAGACACACTAGGAATTTTTGGGTTTGGTCAAACCGTTCGCGAGATATGGGTGTTTGAAGCTATGAAATGGTTCAGAAGGCAACAAATTTTTCGCAAATCTGCTGCTCCAAACGCTTAACCAGAATGGCCTAGGTAAAAAATACACATACCGTTGTAATCGGGCTAGTTTCTACTTTCAGACGAAGCAGGAATTTTTGGGATTGGTCAATCCGTTCGCGAGATATGGGAGTTTGAAGCTAAGAAATGGTTGAGAATGCAACAAATTTTTCGCACTTCTGCTGCTCCAAACGCTTATCCAGAATTGCCTAGGGAAAAAATACACATACCGTTGTAATCGGGCGAGTATCTACTTTCAGATGCAAGAGGAATCTTTGGGCTTGGTCAATCCGTTCGCGAGATACGGGAGCTTGAAGCTAAGAAATGGTTGAGAAAACAACAACTTTTGTGCACTTCTGCTGTTCCAAACGCGTAACAAGAATGGTCTAGGGAAAAAATACACAAACCCTTGTAATCAGGCGAGTTTCTACTTTCAGACGCAGCAGGAATTTTTGGGTTTGGTCAATCCGTTCGCGAGATATGGGAGTTTGAAGCTAAGAAATGGTTGAGAAGGCAATGAATTTTGCGCACTTCTGCTGCTCCAAACGCATAACCAGAATGGCCAAGGGAAAAAATGCACATACCGTTGTAATCGGGCATGTTTCTACTTTCAGACGCAGCAGGAATTTTTGGGTTTGGTCGAACCGTTCGTGAGATATGGGAGTTTGGAGCTAAGAAATTGTTGAGAAGGCAACAAATATTTCGCACTTCTGCTGCTCTAAACGCTTAACCAGAATCGCCTAGGGAAAAAATACACATACCTTTGTAATCGGGCGAGTTTCTACTTTCAGACGCTACAGGAATTTTTGGGTTTGGTCAATCCGTTCGCGAGATGCGGGAGTTTAAAGCTAAGAAATGGTTGAGAAGACAACAACTTTTGCGCACTTCTGCTGCTCCAAACAATTAACCAGAATGTCCTAGGGAAAAAATACAAATACCCTCGTAATCGGGCGAGTTTCTACTTTCAGATGCATGAGGAATTTTTGGGTTTTCTCAATGCGTTCGCGAGATACGGGAGCTTAAAGCAAAGAAATGGTTGAGAAGACAACAACTTTTGCGCACTTCTGCTGCTCCAAACAATTAACCAGAATGTCCTAGGGAAAAAATACAAATACCCTTGTAATCGGGCGAGTTTCTACTTTCAGACACACTAGGAATTTTTGGGTTTGGTCAAACCGTTCGCGAGAGATGGAAGATTGAAGCTTAGAAATGGTTGAGAAGGCACCAAATTTTTCGCACTTCTGCTGCTCCAAACGCTTAACCAGAATGAGCTAGGGAAAAAATACACATACCTATGTAATCGGGCGAGTTTCTACTTTCAGACACACTAGGAATTTTTGGGATTGGTCAATCCGTTCGCGAGATATGGGAGTTTGAAGCTAACAAATGGTTGAGAAGACAACAAATTTTGTGCACTTCTGCTGTTCCAAACGCTTAACCAGAATGGCCTAGGGAAAACATACACTTACCTTTGTAATCCGGCGAGTTTCTACTTTCAGACGCAACAGGAATTTTTGGGTTTGGTCAATCCGTTCGCGAGAAATGGGAGTTTGAAGCTAAGAAATGGTTGAGAAGGCAATAAATTTTGCGCACTTCTGCTGCTCCAAACGCATAACCAGAATGGCCAAGGGAAAAAATGCACATACCGTTGTAATCGGGCATGTTTCTACTTTCAGACGCAGCAGGAATTTTTGGGTTTGGTCGAACCGTTCGTGAGATATGGGAGTTTGGAGCTAAGAAATTGTTGAGAAGGCAACAAATATTTCGCACTTCTGCTGCTCCAAACGCTTAACCAGAATCGCCTAGGGAAAAAATACACATACCTTTGTAATCGGGCGAGTTTCTACTTTCAGACGCAACAGGAATTTTTGGGTTTGGTCAATTCGTTCGCGAGATATGGGAGTTTGAAGCTATGAAATGGTTGAGAAGACAACAAATTTTGCGCACTTTTGCTGCTCCAAACGCTTGACTAGAATGGCCTAGGGAAAAAATACACATACCTTTGTAATCGGGCGAGTTTTTACTTTCAGACGCAACAGGAATTTTTGGGTTTGGTCAATCCGTTCGCGAGATGCGGGAGTTTAAAGCTAAGAAATGGTTGAGAAGACAACAACTTTTGCGCACTTCTGCTGCTCCAAACAATTAACCAGAATGTCCTAGGGAAAAAATACAAATACCCTCGTAATCGGGCGAGTTTCTACTTTCAGATGCATGAGGAATTTTTGGGTTTTCTCAATGCGTTCGCGAGATACGGGAGCTTAAAGCAAAGAAATGGTTGAGAAGACAACAACTTTTGCGCACTTCTGCTGCTCCAAACAATTAACCAGAATGTCCTAGGGAAAAAATACAAATACCCTTGTAATCGGGCGAGTTTCTACTTTCAGACACACTAGGAATTTTTGGGTTTGGTCAAACCGTTCGCGAGAGATGGAAGATTGAAGCTTAGAAATGGTTGAGAAGGCACCAAATTTTTCGCACTTCTGCTGCTCCAAACGCTTAACCAGAATGAGCTAGGGAAAAAATACACATACCTATGTAATCGGGCGAGTTTCTACTTTCAGACACACTAGGAATTTTTGGGATTGGTCAATCCGTTCGCGAGATATGGGAGTTTGAAGCTAACAAATGGTTGAGAAGACAACAAATTTTGTGCACTTCTGCTGTTCCAAACGCTTAACCAGAATGGCCTAGGGAAAACATACACTTACCTTTGTAATCCGGCGAGTTTCTACTTTCAGACGCAACAGGAATTTTTGGGTTTGGTCAATCCGTTCGCGAGAAATGGGAGTTTGAAGCTAAGAAATGGTTGAGAAGGCAATAAATTTTGCGCACTTCTGCTGCTCCAAACGCATAACCAGAATGGCCAAGGGAAAAAATGCACATACCGTTGTAATCGGGCATGTTTCTACTTTCAGACGCAGCAGGAATTTTTGGGTTTGGTCGAACCGTTCGTGAGATATGGGAGTTTGGAGCTAAGAAATTGTTGAGAAGGCAACAAATATTTCGCACTTCTGCTGCTCCAAACGCTTAACCAGAATCGCCTAGGGAAAAAATACACATACCTTTGTAATCGGGCGAGTTTCTACTTTCAGACGCAACAGGAATTTTTGGGTTTGGTCAATTCGTTCGCGAGATATGGGAGTTTGAAGCTATGAAATGGTTGAGAAGACAACAAATTTTGCGCACTTTTGCTGCTCCAAACGCTTGACTAGAATGGCCTAGGGAAAAAATACACATACCTTTGTAATCGGGCGAGTTTTTACTTTCAGACGCAACAGGAATTTTTGGGTTTGGTCAATCCGTTCGCGAGATGCGGGAGTTTAAAGCTAAGAAATGGTTGAGAAGACAACAACTTTTGCGCACTTCTGCTGCTCCAAACAATTAACCAGAATGTCCTAGGGAAAAAATACAAATACCCTTGTAATCGGGCGAGTTTCTACTTTCAGACGCAACAGGAATTTTTGGGTTTGGTCAATCCGTTCGCGAGATGCGGGAGTTTAAAGCTAAGAAATGGTTGAGAAGACAACAACTTTTGCGCAGTTCTGCTGCTCCAAACAATTAACCAGAATGTCCTAGGGAAAAAATACAAATACCTTTGTAATCGGGCGAGTTTTTACTTTCAGACGCAACAGGAATTTTTGGGTTTGGACAAACGGTTCGCGAGATATGGGTGTTTGAAGCTTAGAAATGGTTCAGAAGGCAACAAATTGTTCGCACTTCTGCTGCTCCATATGTTTAACCAGAATGGCCTAGGGAAAAAATACACATACCGCTGTAATCGGGCGAGCTTCTACTTTCAGATGCAAGCGGAATTTTTGGGTTTGCTCAATCGGTTCGCGAGATATGGGTGTTTGAAGCTAAGAAATGGTTCAGAAGGCAACAAATTGTTCGCACTTCTGCTGCTCCAAACAATTAACCAGAATGACCTGGGGAAGAAATACAAATACCCTTGCAATCGGGAGAGTTTCTACTTTCAGACGCAACAGGAATTTTTGGGTTTGGTCAATCCGTTCGCGAGATATGGGAGTCTGAAGCTAAGAAATGGTTGGGAAGGCAAGAAATTTTTCGCACTTCTGCGGCTCCAAACGCTTAACCAGAATGAGCTAGGGAAAAATACACATACCGTTGTAATCGGGCGAGTTTCTACTTTCAGATGCAAGCGGAATTTTTGGGGTTGCTCAATCGGTTCGCGAGATATGGGTGTTTGAAGCTAAGAAATGGTTCAGAAGGCAACAAATTGTTCGCACTTCTGCTGCTCCAAACAATTAACCAGAATGACCTGGGGAAGAAATACAAATACCTTTGTAATCGGGCTAGTTTCTACTTTCAGACAAAGCAGGAATTTTTGGGCTAGGTCAAACCGTTCGCGAGATATGGGAGTTTGAAGCTAAGAAATGGTTGACAAGACAACAAATTTTGCGCACTTCTGCTGCTCCAAACGCTTAACAAGAATGGCCTAGGGAAAAAATACACATACCGTTGTAATCTGGCTTGTTTCTACTTTCAGACGCAGCAGGAATTTGTGGGTTTGGTCAATCCTTTCGCGAGATATGGGTATTTGAAGCTAAGAAATGGTTGAGAAGGCAGCAAATTTTTCGCAATTCTGCTGTTCCAAACGCTTAACCAGAATGGCCTAGGGAAAAAATACACATACCATTGTAATCGGGCGAGTATCTACTTTCAGATGCAAGAGGAATCTTTGGGCTTGGTCAATCCGTTCGCGAGATATGGGTGTTTGAAGCTAAGAAATGGTTGAGCAGACAACAAATTTTTCCCACTTCGGCTGCTCCAAATGCTTAACCAGAATGGCCTAGGGAAAAAATACACATACCGTTGTAATCGGGCGAGTATCTACTTTCAGATGCAAGAGGAATCTTTGGGCTTGGTCAATCCGTTCGCGAGATATGGGAGCTTGAAGCTAAGAAATGGTTCAGAAGGCAACAAATTTTTCGCAATTCTGCTGACACAAACGCTTAACCAGAATGGCCTAGAAAGAAAATACACATACCGCTGTAATCGGGCGAGTATCTACTTACAGATGCAAGAGGAATTTGTGGGTTTGGTCAATCCGTTCGCGAGATATGGGTATTTGAAGCTAAGAAATGATTGAGAAGGCAGCAAATTTTTCGCAATTCTGCTGTTCCAAACGCTTAACCAGAATGGCCTAGGGAAAAAATGCACATACCATTAGAATCGGGCGAGTATCTACTTTCAGATGCAAGAGGAATCTTTGGGCTTGGTCAACCCGTTCGCGAGATATGGGAGTTTGAAGCTAAGAAATGGCTGAGAGGGCAACAAAGTTTTCGAAATTCTGCTGCTCCAACCGTTTAATCAGAATGGCTTAGGGAAAAAATACACATACCGTTATAATCGGGAGAGTTTCTACTTTCAGATGCAGTAGGAATTTTTGGGTTTGTTCAATCCGTTCGCGTGATATGGGAGTTTGAAGCTAAGAAATGGTTGAGAAGGCAACAAATTTTCCGCAATTCTGCTGACACAAACGCTTAACCAGAATGGCCTAGAAAAAAAATACACATACCGCTGTAATCGGGCGAGTATCTACTTACAGATGCAAGAGGAATTTTTGGGCTTGGTCAATCCGTTCGCGAGATATGGGTGTTTGAAGCTAAGAAATGGTTGAGCAGACAACAAATTTTTCCCACTTCGGCTGCTCCAAATGCTTAACCAGAATGGCCTAGGGAAAAAATACACATACCGTTCTAATCGGGCGAGTATCTACTTTCAGATGCAAGAGGAATTTTTGGGCTTGGTCAATCCTTTCGCGAGATATGGGTATTTGAAGCTAAGAAATGGTTGAGAAGGCAGCAAATTTTTCGCAATTCTGCTGTTCCAAACGCTTAACCAGAATGGCCTAGGGAAAAAATAAACATACCATTGTAATCGGGCGAGTTTATACTTTCAGACGCAGCAGGAATTTTTGGGTTTTGTCAATCCGTTCGCGAGATATGGGAGTTCGAAGCTAAGAAATGGTTCAGAAGGCAACAAATTTTTCGCACTTCTGCTGCTCCAAATGCTTAACCAGAATGGCCTAGGGAAAAAATACTCATACCGCTGTAATCGGGCGAGTTTCTACTTTCAGATGCAGTAGGAATTTTTGGGTTTGGTCAATCCGTTCGCGAGATATGGGAGTCTGAAGCTAAGAAATGGTTGGGAAGGCAAGAAATTTTTCGCACTTCTGCTGCTCCAAACGCTTAACCAGAATGTGCTAGGGAAAAAATACACATACCTTTGTAATCGGGCGAGTTTCGACTTTCAGATTCAAGAGGAACTTTTGGGTTTGATCAATCGGTTCGCGAGATATGGGAGTTTGAAGCTATGAAATGGTTCAGAAGGCAACAAATTTTTCGCACATCTGCTGCTCCAAACGCTTAACCAGAGTGGCCTAGGGAAAAAATACACACACCTTTGTAATCGGGCTAGTTTCTACTTTCAGACAAAGCAGGAATTTTTGGGCTAGGTCAAACCGTTCGCGAGATATGGGAGTTTAAAGCTAAGAAATGGTTGACAAGACAACAAATTTTGCGCACTTCTGCAGCTCCAAACGCTTAACAAGAATGGCCTAGGGAAAAAATACACATACCGTTGTAATCTGGCTTGTTTCTACTTTCAGACGCAGCAGGAATTTGTGGGTTTGGTCAATCCGTTCGCGAGATATGGGTATTTGAAGCTAAGAAATGATTGAGAAGGCAGCAAATTTTTCGCAATTCTGCTGTTCCAAACGCTTAACCAGAATGGCCTAGGGAAAAAATACACATACCATTGTAATCGGGCGAGTATCTACTTTCAGATGCAAGAGGAATCTTTGGGCTTGGTCAATCCGTTCGCGAGATATGGGTGTTTGAAGCTAAGAAATGGTTGAGCAGACAACAAATTTTTCCCACTTCGGCTGCTCCAAATGCTTAACCAGAATGGCCTAGGGAAAAAATACACATACCGTTGTAATCGGGCGAGTATCTACTTTCAGATGCAAGAGGAATTTTTGGGCTTGGTCAATCCGTTCGCGAGATATGGGAGCTTGAAGCTAAGAAATGGTTGAGAAGGCAACAAATTTCTCGCCATTCTGCTGCTCCAAACGCTTAACCAGAATTGCCTAGGGAAAAAATACACATACCGTTGTAATCGGGCGAGTATCTACTTTCAGATGCAAGAGGAATCTTTGGGCTTGGTCAATCCGTTCGCGAGATATGGGAGCTTGAAGCTAAGAAATGGTTCAGAAGGCAACAAATTTTTCGCAATTCTGCTGACACAAACGCTTAACCAGAATGGCCTAGAAAAAAAATACACATACCGCTGTAATCGGGCGAGTATCTACTTACAGATGCAAGAGGAATTTTTGGGCTTGGTCAATCCGTTCGCGAGATATGGGTGTTTGAAGCTAAGAAATGGTTGAGCAGACAACAAATTTTTCCCACTTCGGCTGCTCCAAATGCTTAACCAGAATGGCCTAGGGAAAAAATACACATACCGTTGTAATCGGGCGAGTATCTACTTTCAGATGCAAGAGGAATTTTTGGGCTTGGTCAATCCGTTCGCGAGATATGGGTGTTTGAAGCTAAGAAATGGTTGAGCAGACAACAAATTTTTCCCACTTCGGCTGCTCCAAATGCTTAACCAGAATGGCCTAGGGAAAAAATACACATACCGTTGTAATCGGGCGAGTATCTACTTTCAGATGCAAGAGGAATCTTTGGGCTTGGTCAATCCGTTCGCGAGATATGGGAGCTTGAAGCTAAGAAATGGTTCAGAAGGCAACAAATTTTTCGCAATTCTGCTGCTCCAAACGCTTAACCAGAATGGCCTAGGGAAAACATACACATACCGTTGTAATCGGGCGAGTTTATACTTTCAGACGCAGCAGGAATTTTTGGGTTTTGTCAATCCGTTCGCGAGATATGGGAGTTCGAAGCTAAGACATGGTTCAGAAGGCAACAAATTTTTCGCTCTTCTGCTGCTCCAAATGCTTAACCAGAATGGCCTAGGGAAAAAATACTCATACCGCTGTAATCGGGCGAGTTTCTACTTTCAGATGCAGTAGGAATTTTTGGGTTTGGTCAATCCGTTCGCGAGATATGGGAGTCTGAAGCTAAGAAATGGTTGGGAAGGCAAGAAATTTTTCGCACTTCTGCTGCTCCAAACGCTTAACCAGAATGTGCTAGGGAAAAAATACACATACCTTTGTAATCGGGCGAGTTTCGACTTTCAGATTCAAGAGGAACTTTTGGGTTTGATCAATCGGTTCGCGAGATATGGGAGTTTGAAGCTATGAAATGGTTCAGAAGGCAACAAATTTTTCGCACATCTGCTGCTCCAAACGCTTAACCAGAGTGGCCTAGGGAAAAAATACACATACCTTTGTAATCGGGCTAGTTTCTACTTTCAGACAAAGCAGGAATTTTTGGGCTAGGTCAAACCGTTCGCGAGATATGGGAGTTTGAAGCTAAGAAATGGTTGACAAGACAACAAATTTTGCGCACTTCTGCTGCTCCAAACGCTTAACAAGAATGGCCTAGGGAAAAAATACACATACCGTTGTAATCTGGCTTGTTTCTACTTTCAGACGCAGCAGGAATTTGTGGGTTTGGTCAATCCGTTCGCGAGATATGGGTATTTGAAGCTAAGAAATGATTGAGAAGGCAGCAAATTTTTCGCAATTCTGCTGTTCCAAACGCTTAACCAGAATGGCCTAGGGAAAAAATACACATACCATTAGAATCGGGCGAGTATCTACTTTCAGATGCAAGAGGAATCTTTGGGCTTGGTCAACCCGTTCGCGAGATATGGGAGTTTGAAGCTAAGAAATGGTTGAGAGGGCAACAAAGTTTTCGAAATTCTGCTGCTCCAACCGTTTAATCAGAATGGCTTAGGGAAAAAATACACATACCGTTATAATCGGGAGAGTTTCTACTTTCAGATGCAGTAGGAATTTTTGGGTTTGTTCAATCCGTTCGCGTGATATGGGAGTTTGAAGCTAAGAAATGGTTGAGAAGGCAACAAATTTTCCGCAATTCTGCTGACACAAACGCTTAACCAGAATGGCCTAGAAAAAAAATACACATACCGCTGTAATCGGGCGAGTATCTACTTACAGATGCAAGAGGAATTTTTGGGCTTGGTCAATCCGTTCGCGAGATATGGGTGTTTGAAGCTAAGAAATGGTTGAGCAGACAACAAATTTTTCCCACTTCGGCTGCTCCAAATGCTTAACCAGAATGGCCTAGGGAAAAAATACACATACCGTTCTAATCGGGCGAGTATCTACTTTCAGATGCAAGAGGAATTTTTGGGCTTGGTCAATCCGTTCGCGAGATATGGGAGCTTGAAGCTAAGAAATGGTTGAGAAGGCAACAAATTTCTCGCCATTCTGCTGCTCCAAACGCTTAACCAGCATTGCCTAGGGAAAAAATACACATACCGTTGTAATCGGGCGAGCATCTACTTTCAGATGCAAGAGGAATCTTTGGGGTTGGTCAATCCGTTCGCGAGGTATGGGAGCTTGAAGCTAAGCAATGGTTCAGAAGGCAACAAATTTTTCGCAATTCTGCTGCTCCAAACGCTTAACCAGAATGGCCTAGGGAAAACCTACACATACCGTTGTAATCGGGCGAGTTTATACTTTCAGACGCAGCAGGAATTTTTGGGTTTTGTCAATCCGTTCGCGAGATATGGGAGTTCGAAGCTAAGAAATGGTTCAGAAGGCAACAAATTTTTCGCACTTCTGCTGCTGCAAATGCTTAACCAGAATGGCCTAGGGAAAAAATACTCATACCGCTGTAATCGGGCGAGTTTCTACTTTCAGATGCAGTAGGAATTTTTGGGTTTGGTCAATCCGTTCGCGAGATATGGGAGTCTGAAGCTAAGAAATGGTTGGGAAGGCAAGAAATTTTTCGCACTTCTGCTGCTCCAAACGCTTAACCAGAATGTGCTAGGGAAAAAATACACATACCTTTGTAATCGGGCGAGTTTCGACTTTCAGATTCAAGAGGAACTTTTGGGTTTGATCCATCGGTTCGCGAGATATGGGAGTTTGAAGCTATGAAATGGTTCAGAAGGCAACAAATTTTTCGCACATCTGCTGCTCCAAACGCTTAACCAGAGTGGCCTAGGGAAAAAATACACATACCTTTGTAATCGGGCTAGTTTCTACTTTCAGACAAAGCAGGAATTTTTGGGCTAGGTCAAACCGTTCGCGAGATATGGGAGTTTGAAGCTAAGAAATGGTTGACAAGACAACAAATTTTGCGCACTTCTGCTGCTCCAAACGCTTAACAAGAATGGCCTAGGGAAAAAATACACATACCGTTGTAATCTGGCTTGTTTCTACTTTCAGACGCAACAGGAATTTGTGGGTTTGGTCAATCCGTTCGCGAGATATGGGTATTTGAAGCTAAGAAATGGTTGAGAAGGCAGCAAATTTTTCGCAATTCTGCTGTTCCAAACGCTTAACCAGAATGGCCTAGAAAAAAAATACACATACCGCTGTAATCGGGCGAGTATCTACTTACAGATGCAAGAGGAATTTTTGGGGTTGGTCAATCCGTTCGCGAGATATGGGAGTTTGAAGCTAAGAAATGGTTGAGCAGACAACAAATTTTTCCCACTTCGGCTGCTCCAAATGCTTAACCAGAATGGCCTAGGGAAAAAATACACATACCGTTGTAATCGGGCGAGTATCTACTTTCAGATGCAAGAGGAATATTTGGGCTTGGTCAATCCGTTCGCGAGATATGGGAGCTTGAAGCTAAGAAATGTTTGAGAAGGCAACAAATTTCTCGCAATTCTGCTGCTCCAAATGCTTAACCAGAATGGCCTAGGGAAAAAATACACATACCGTTGTAATCGGGCTAGTTTCTGCTTTCAGACGAAGCAGATATTTTTGGGTTTGGTCAATCCGTTCGCGAGATATGGGAGTTTGAAGCTAAGAAATGGTTGAGAAGGCAACAAATTTTTCGCACTTCTGCTGCTCCAAACGCTTAAACAGAATAGCCCAGGGAATAGAAACGTATACCGTTGTAATCGTGCGAGTTTCTACTTTCAGATACAAGAGGAATTTTTGGGCTTGTCAATCCGTTCGCGAGATATGGGCGTTTCAAGCTAAGAAATGGTTGAGAAGGCAACAAATTTCTCGCAATTCTGCTGCTCCAAACGTTTAACCAGAATGGCCTAGGTAAAAAATACACATACCGTTGTAATCGGGCTAGTTTCTGCTTTCAGACGAAGCAGGAATTTTTGGGTTTGGTCAATCCGTTCGCGAGATATGGGAGTTTGAAGCTAAGAAATGGTTGAGAATGCAACAAATTTTTCGCACTTCTGCTGCTCCAAACGCTTATCCAGAATGGCCTAGGGAAAAAATACACAAACCCTTGTAATCGGGCGAGTTTCTACTTTCAGACGCAGCAGGTATTTTTGGGTTTGGTCAATCCGTTCGCGAGATATGGGAGTTTGAAGCTAAGAAATGGTTGAGAAGACAACAAATTTTGCGCACTTCTGCTGCTCCAAACGCTTAACCACAATGGCCTAGAAAAGTAATACACATTCCGTTGTAATAGGGCTAGTTTCTACTTTCAGACGCAGCAGGAATTTTTGGGCTTCGTCAAACCGTTCGCGAGATATGGGAGTTTCAAGCTAAGAAATGGTTGACAAGACAACAAATATTGCGCAATTCTGCTGACACAAACGCTTAACCAGAATGGCCTAGAAAAAAAATACACATACCGCTGTAATCGGGCGAGTATCTACTTACAGATGCAAGAGGAATTTTTGGGCTTGGTCAATCCGTTCGCGAGATAAGGGTGTTTGAAGCTAAGAAATGGTTGAGAAGGCAACAAATTTCTCGCCATTCTGCTGCTCCAAATGCTTAACCAGATTGGCCTAGGGAAAAAATACACATACCGTTGTAATCGGGCGAGTATCTACTTTCAGATGCAACAGTAATTTTTGGGTTTGGTCAATCTGTTCGCGAGATATGGGAGTTTCAATGTAAGAAATTGTTGAGCAGACAACAAATGGTTCCCACTTCTGTTGCTCCAAACGCTTAACCAGAATGGCCTAGGGAAAAAATACACATACCGTTGTAATCGGGCGAGTATCTACTTTCAGATGCAAGAGGAATCTTTGGGCTTGGTCAATCCGTTCGCGAGATATGGGAGTTTGAAACTAAGAAATGGTTGAGAAGGCAACAAATTTCTCGCAATTCTGCTGCTCCAAACGCTTAACCAGAATGGCCTAGAAAAAGAATACACATTCCGTTGTAGTAGGGCTAGTTTCTACTTTCAGACGCAGCACGAATTTTTGGGCTTCGTCAAACCGTTCGCGAGATATGGGAGTTTCAAGCTAAGAAATGGTTGACAAGACAACAAATTTTGCGCACTTCTGCTGCTCCAAACGCTTAACCAGAATGGCCTTGGGAAAAAATACACATACCGTTGTAATCGGGCGAGTATCTACTTTCAGATGCAAGAGGAATCTTTGGGCTTGGTCAATCCGTTCGCGAGATATGGGAGCTTGAAGCTAAGAAATGGTTGAGAAGGCAACAAATTTTTCGCAACTCTGCTGCTCCAAACGCTTAACCAGAGTGGCCTAGAAAAAGAATACACATTCCGTTGTAATCGGGCGAGTATCTACTTTCAGGTGCAGGAGGAATTTTTGGGTTTGGTCAATCCGTTCGCGAGATATGGGAGTTTGAAGCTAAGAAATGGTTGAGCAGACAACAAATTTTTCCCACTTCGGCTGCTCCAAATGCTTAACCAGAATGGCCTAGGGAAAAAATACACATACCATTGTAATCGGGCGAGTATCTTCTTTCAGATGCAAGAGGAATCTTTGGGCTCGGTCAATCCGATCGCGAGATATGGGAGTTTGAAGCTAAGAAATGGTTGAGAGGGCAACAAAGTTTTCGAAATTCTGCTGCTCCAACCGTTTAACCAGAATGGCCTAGGGAAAAAATACACATACCGTTGTAATTGGGAGAGTTTCTACTTTCAGATGCGGTAGGAATTTTTGGGTTTGTTCAATCCGTTCGCGAGATATGGGAGTTTGAAGCTAAGAAATGGTTGAGAAGGCAACAAATCTTCGGCAATTCTGCTGACACAAACGCTTAACCAGAATGGCCTAGAAAAAAAAAACACATACCGTTGTAATCGGGCGAGTATCTACTTTCAGATGCAAGAGGAATTTTTGGGCTTGGTCAATCCGTTCGCGAGATATGGCTGTTTGAAGCTAAGAAATGGTTGAGCAGACAACAAATTTTTCCCACTTCGGCTGCTCCAAATGCTTAACCAGAATGGCCTAGGGAAAAAATACACATACCGTTGTAATCGGGCGAGTATCTACTTTCAGATGCAAGAGGAATTTTTGGGCTTGGTCAATCCGTTCGCCAGATATGGTAGCTTGAAGCTAAGAAATGGTTGAGAAGGCAACAAATTTTTCGCACTTCTGCTGCTCCAAACGCTTATCCAGAATGGCCTAGGGAAAAAATACACATACCGTTGTAATCGGGCGAGTATCTACTTTCAGATGCAAGAGGAATCTTTGGGCTTGGTCAATCCGTTCGCGAGATATGGGCGTTTCAAGCTAAGAAATGGTTGAGAATGCAACAAATTTTTCGCACTTCTGCTGCTCCAAACGCTTATCCAGAATGGCCTAGGGAAAAAATACACATACCGTTGTAATCGGGCGAGTATCTACTTTCAGATGCAAGAGGAATCTTTGGGCTTGGTCAATCCGTTCGCGAGATACGGGAGCTTGAGGCTAAGAAATGGTTGAGAAGACAACAACTTTTGTGCACTTCTGCTGTTCCAAACGCGTACCAAGAATGGCCTAGGGAAAAAATACACAAACCCTTGTAATCGGGCGAGTTTCTACTTTCAGACGCAGCAGGAATTTTTGGGTTTGGTCAATCCGTTCGCGAGATATGGGAGTTTGAAGCTAAGAAATGGTTGAGAAGACAACAAATTTTGCGCACTTCTGCTGCTCCAAAGGCTTAACCAGAATGGCCTAGAAAAAGAATACACATTCCGTTGTAATAGGGCTAGTTTCTACTTTCAGACGCAGCAGGAATTTTTGGGCTTCGACAAACCGTTCGCGAGATATGGGAGTTTCAAGCTAAGAAATGGTTGACAAGACAACAAATTTTGCGCACTTCTGCTGCTCCAAACGCTTAACCAGAATGGCCTAGGGAAAAAATACACATACCGTTGTAATCGGACGAGTATCTACTTTCAGATGCAAGAGGAATCTTTGGGCTTGGTCAATCCATTCGCGAGATATGGGTGTTTGAAGCTAAGAAATGGTTGAGAAGGCAACAAATTTTCCGCAACTCTGCTGCCCCAAACGCTTAACCAGAGTGGCCTAGAAAAAGAATAAACATTCCGTTCTAATCGGGCGAGTATCTACTTTCAGATGCAGGAGGAATTTTTGGGTTTGGTCAATCCGTTCGCGAGATATGGGAGTTTGAAGCTAAGAAATGATTGAGCAGACAACAAATTTTTCCCAATTCGGCTGCTCCAAATGCTTAACCAGAATGGCCTAGGGAAAAAATACACATACCATTGTAATCGGGCGAGTATCTACTTTCAGATGCAAGAGGAATCTTTGGGCTTGGTCAATCCGTTCGCGAGATATGGGAGCTTGAAGCTAAGAAATGGTTCAGAAGGCAACAAATTTTTCGCAATTCTGCTGCTCCAAACGCTTAACCAGAATGGCCTAGGGAAAACATACACATACCGTTGTAATCGGGCGAGTTTATACTTTCAGACGCAGCAGGAATTTTTGGGTTTTGTCAATCCGTTCGCGAGATATGGGAGGTCGAAGCTAAGAAATGGTTCAGAAGGCAACAAATTTTTCGCACTTCTGCTGCTCCAAATGCTTAACCAGAATGGCCTAGGGAAAGAATACTCATACCGCTGTAATCGGGCGAGTTTCTACTTTCAGATGCAGTAGGAATTTTTGGGTTTGGTCATTCCGTTCGCGAGATATGGGAGTCTGAAGCTAAGAAATGGTTGGGAAGGCAACAAATTGTTCGCAGTTCTGCTGCTCCATATGTTTAACCAGAATGGCCTAGGGAAAAAATACACATACCGCTGTAATCGCGAGAGTTTCTACTTTCAGACGCAAAAGGAATTTTTGGGTTTGGTCAATCGGTTCGCGAGATGTGGGAGTTTGAAGCTAAGAAATGGTTCAGAAGACAACAAATTATTCGCAAATCTGCTGCTCCAAACAATTAACCAGAATGTCCTAGGGAAAAAATACAAATATCCTTGTAATCGGGCGAGTTTCTACTTTCAGACACACTAGGAATTTTTGGGTTTGGTCAAACCGTTCGCGAGATATGGGTGTTTGAAGCTATGAAATGGTTCAGAAGGCAACAAATTTTTCGCAAATCTGCTGCTCCAAACGCTTAACCAGAATGGCCTAGGTAAAAAATACACATACCGTTGTAATCGGGCTAGTTTCTACTTTCAGACGAAGCAGGAATTTTTGGGATTGGTCAATCCGTTCGCGAGATATGGGAGTTTGAAACTAAGAAATGGTTGAGAATGCAACAAATTTTTCGCACTTCTGCTGCTCCAAACGCTTATCCAGAATTGCCTAGGGAAAAAATACACATACCGTTGTAATCGGGCGAGTATCTACTTTCAGATGCAAGAGGAATCTTTGGGCTTGGTCAATCCGTTCGCGAGATACGGGAGCTTGAAGCTAAGAAATGGTTGAGAAGACAACAACTTTTGTGCACTTCTGCTGTTCCAAACGCGTAACAAGAATGGCCTAGGGAAAAAATACACAAACCCTTGTAATCAGGCGAGTTTCTACTTTCAGACGCAGCAGGAATTTTTGGGTTTGGTCAATCCGTTCGCGAGATATGGGAGTTTGAAGCTAAGAAATGGTTGAGAAGACAACAAATTTTGCGCACTTCTGCTGCTCCAAACGCTTAACCAGAATGGCCTAGAAGAAGAATACATATATTCCGTTGTAATAGGGCTAGTTTCTACTTTCAGACGCAGCAGGAATTTTTGGGCTTCGTCAAACCGTTCGCGAGATATGGGAGTTTCAAGCTAAGAAATGGTTGACAAGACAACAAATTTTGCGCACTTCTGCTGCTCCAAACGCTTAACAAGAATGGCCTAGGGAAAAAATGCACACACCGTTGTAATCGGGCGAGTATCTACTTTCAGATGCAAGAGGAATCTTAGGGCTTGGTCAATCCGTTCGCGAGATATGGGAGCTTGAAGCTAAGAAATGGTTGAGAAGGCAACAAATCTTCGGCAATTCTGCTGACACAAACGCTTAACCAGAATGGCCTAGAAAAAAAAAACACATACCGTTGTAATCGGGCGAGTATCTACTTTCAGATGCAAGAGGAATTTTTGGGCTTGGTCAATCCGTTCGCGAGATATGGGTGTTTGAAGCTAAGAAATGGTTGAGCAGACAACAAATTTTTCCCACTTCGGCTGCTCCAAATGCTTAAAAAGAATGGCCTAGGGAAAAAATACACATACCGTTGTAATCGGGCGAGTATCTACTTTCAGATGCAAGAGGAATATTTGGGCTTGGTCAATCCGTTCGCGAGATATGGGAGCTTGAAGCTAAGAAATGGTTGAGAAGGCAACAAATTTCTCGCAATTCTGCTGCTCCAAACGCTTAACCAGAATGGCCTAGGGAAAAAATACACATACCGTTGTAATCGGGCTAGTTTCTGCTTTCAGACGAAGCAGGAATTTTTGGGTTTGGTCAATCCGTTCGCGAGATATGGGAGTTTGAAGCTAAGAAATGGTTGAGAAGGCAACAAATTTTTCGCACTTCTGCTGCTCCAAACGCTTAAACAGAATAGCCCAGGGAATAGAAACGTATACCGTTGTAATCGTGCGAGTTTCTACTTTCAGATGCAAGAGGAATTTTTGGGCTTGTCAATCCGTTCGCGAGATATGGGCGTTTCAAGCTAAGAAATGGTTGAGAAGGCAACAAATTTCTCGTAATTCTGCTGCTCCAAACGTTTAACCAGAATGGCCTAGGTAAAAAATACAGATACCGTTGTAATCGGGCTAGTTTCTGCTTTCAGACGAAGCAGGAATTTTTGGGTTTGGTCAATCCGGTCGCGAGATATGGGAGTTTGAAGCTAAGAAATGGTTGAGAATGCAACAAATTTTTCGCACTTCTGCTGCTCCAAACGCTTATCCAGAATGGCCTAGGGAAAAAATACACAAACCCTTGTAATCGGGCGAGTTTCTACTTTCAGACGCAGCAGGTATTTTTGGGTTTGGTCAATCCGTTCGCGAGATATGGGAGTTTGAAGCTAAGAAATGGTTGAGAAGACAACAAATTTTGCGCACTTCTGCTGCTCCAAACGCTTAACCACAATGGCTTAGAAAAAGAATACACATTCCGTTGTAATAGGGCTAGTTTCTACTTTCAGACGCAGCAGGAATTTTTGGGCTTCGTCAAACCGTTCGCGAGATATGGGAGTTTCAAGCTAAGAAATGGTTGACAAGACAACAAATTTTGCGCACTTCTGCTGCTCCAAACGCTTAACCAGAGTGGCCTAGAAAAAGAATACACATTCCGTTGTAATCGGGCGAGTATCTACTTTCAGATGCAGGAGGAATTTTTGGGTTTGGTCAATCCGCTCGCGAGATATGGGAGTTTGAAGCTAAGAAATGGTTGAGAAGGCAACAAATTTTCCGCAATTCTGCTGACACAAACGCTTAACCAGAATGGCCTAGAAAAAAAATACACATACCGCTGTAATCGGGCGAGTATCTACTTACAGATGCAAGAGGAATTTTTTGGCTTGGTCAATCCGTTCGCGAGATAAGGGTGTTTGAAGCTAAGAAATGGTTGAGAAGGCAACAAATTTCTCGCCATTCTGCTGCTCCAAATGCTTAACCAGATTGGCCTAGGGAAAAAATACACATACCGTTGTAATCGGGCGAGTATCTACTTTCAGATGCAACAGAAATTTTTGGGTTTGGTCAATCTGTTCGCGAGATATGGGAGTTTGAATCTAAGAAATTGTTGAGCAGACAACAAATTGTTCCCACTTCTGCTGCTCCAGACGCTTAACCAGAATGGCCTAGGGAAAAAATACACATACCGTTGTAATCGGGCGAGTATCTACTTTCAGATGCAAGAGGAATCTTTGGGCTTGGTCAATCCGTTCGCGAGATATGGGAGTTTGAAGCTAAGAAATGGTTGAGAAGGCAACAAATTTTTCCCACTTCTGCTGCTCCAAACGCTTACCCTGAATGGCCTAGGGAAAAAATACACATACCGTTGTAATCGGGCGAGTATCTACTTTCAGATGCAAAAGGAATATTTGGGCTTGGTCAATCCGTTCGCGAGATATGGGAGCTTGAATCTAAGAAATGGTTGAGAAGGCAACAAATTTCTCGCAATTCTGCTGCTCCAAACGCTTAACCAGAATGGCCTAGGGAAAAAATACACATACCGTTGTAATCGGGCTAGTTTCTGCTTTCAGACGAAGCAGGAATTTTTGGGTTTGGTCAATCCGTTCGCGAGATATGGGAGTTTGAAGCTAAGAAATGGTTGAGAAGGCAACAAATTTTTCGCACTTCTGCTGCTCCAAACGCTTAAACAGAATAGCCCAGGGAATAGAAACGTATACCGTTGTAATCGTGCGAGTTTCTACTTTCAGATGCAAGAGGAATTTTTGGGCTTGTCAATCCGTTCGCGAGATATGGGCGTTTCAAGCTAAGAAATGGTTGAGAAGGCAACAAATTTCTCGCAATTCTGCTGCTCCAAACGTTTAACCAGAATGGCCTAGGTAAAAAATACACATACCGTTGTAATCGGGCTAGTTTCTGCTTTCAGACGAAGCAGGAATTTTTGCGTTTGGTCAATCCGTTCGCGAGATATGGGAGTTTGAAGCTAAGAAATGGTTGAGAATGCAACAAATTTTTCGCACTTCTGCTGCTCCAAACGCTTATCCAGAATGGCCTAGGGAAAAAATACACAAACCCTTGTAATCGGTCGAGTTTCTACTTTCAGACGCAGCAGGTATTTTTGGGTTCGGTCAATCCGTTCGCGAGATATGGGAGTTTGAAGCTAAGAAATGGTTGAGAAGACAACAAATTTTGCGCACTTCTGCTGCTCCAAACGCTTAACCACAATGGCCTAGAAAAAGAATACACATTCCGTTGTAATAGGGCTAGTTTCTACTTTCAGACGCAGCAGGAATTTTTGGGCTTCGTCAAACCGTTCGCGAGATATGGGAGTTTCAAGCTAAGAAATGGTTGACAAGACAACAAATTTTGCGCACTTCTGCTGCTTCAAACGCTTAACCAGAGTGGCCTAGAAAAAGAATACACATTCCGTTGTAATCGGGCGAGTATCTACTTTCAGATGCAGGAGGAATCTTTGGGCTTGGTCAATGCGTTCGTGAGATACGGGAGCTTGAGGCTAAGAAATGGTTGAGAAGACAACATCTTTTGTGCACTTCTGCTGTTCCAAACGCGTAACAAGAATGGCCTAGGGAAAAAATACACATACCGTTGTAATCGGGCGAGTATCTACTTTCAGATGCAAGAGGAATTTTTGGGCTTGTTCAATCCGTTCGCGAGATACGGGAGCTTGAGGCTAAGAAATGGTTGAGAAGACAACAACTTTTGTGCACTTCTGCTGTTCCAAACGCGTAACAAGAATGGCCTAGGGAAAAAATACACAAACCCTTGTAATCGGGCGAGTTTCTACTTTCAGACGCAGCAGGAATTTTTGGGTTTGGTCAATCCGTTCGCGAGATATGGGAGTTTGAAGCTAAGAAATGGTTGAGAAGACAACAAATTTCGCGCACTTCTGCTGCTCCAAACGCTTAACCAGAATGGCCTAGAAAAAGAATACACATTCCGTTGTAATCGGGCGAGTATCTACTTTCAGATGCAGGAGGAATTTTTGGGTTTGGTCAATCCGTTCGCGAGATATGGGAGTTTGAAGCTAAGAAATGGTTGAGCAGACAACAAATTTTTCCCACTTCGGCTGCTCCAAATGCTTAACCAGAATGGCCTAGGGAAAAAATACACATACCATTGTAATCGGGCGAGTATCTACTTTCAGATGCAAGAGGAATCTTTGGGCTCGGTCAATCCGATCGCGAGATATGGGAGTTTGAAGCTAAGAAATGGTTGAGAGGGCAACAAAGTTTTCGAAATTCTGCTGCTCCAACCGTTTAACCAGAATGGCGTAGGGAAAAAATGCACATACCGTTGTAATTGGGAGAGTTTCTACTTTCAGATGCAGTAGGAATTTTTGGGTTTGTTCAATCCGTTCGCGAGATATGGGAGTTTGAAGCTAAGAAATGGTTGAGAAGGCAACAAATCTTCGGCAATTCTGCTGACACAAACGCTTAACCAGAATGGCCTAGAAAAAAAAAACACATACCGTTGTAATCGGGCGAGTATCTACTTTCAGATGCAAGAGGAATTTTTGGGCTTGGTCAATCCGTTCGCCAGATATGGGAGCTTGAAGCTAAGAAATGGTTGGGAAGGCAACAAATTTTTCGCACTTCTGCTGCTCCAAACGCTTAAACAGAATAGCCCAGGGAATAGAAACGTATACCGTTGTAATCGTGCGAGTTTCTACTTTCAGATGCAAGAGGAATTTTTGGGCTTGTCAATCCGTTCGCGTGATATGGGCGTTTCAAGCTAAGAAATGGTTGAGAATGCAACAAATTTTTCGCACTTCTGCTGCTCCAAACGCTTATCCAGAATGGCCTAGGGAAAAAATACACATACCGTTGTAATCGGGCGAGTATCTACTTTCAGATGCAAGAGGAATCTTTGGGCTTGGTCAATCCGTTCGCGAGATACGGGAGCTTGAGGCTAAGAAATGGTTGAGGAGACAACAACTATTGTGCACTTCTGCTGTTCCAAACGCGTAACAAGAATGGCCTAGGGAAAAAATACACAAACCCTTGTAATCGGGCGAGTTTCTACTTTCAGACGCAGCAGGAATTTTTGGGTTTGTTCAATCCGTTCGCGAGATATGGGAGTTTGAAGCTAAGAAATGGATGAGAAGACAACAAATTTTGCGCACATCTGCTGCTCCAAACGCTTAACCAGAATGGCCTAGAAAAAGAATACACATTCCGTTGTAATAGGGCTAGTTTCTACTTTCAGACGCAGCAGGAATTTTTGGGCTTCGTCAAACCGTTCGCGAGATATGGGAGTTTCAAGCTAAGAAATGGTTGACAAGACAACAAATTTTGCGCAGTTCTGCTGCTCCAAACGCTTAACTAGAATGGCCTAGGGAAAAAATACACATACCGTTGTAATCGGGCGAGTATCTACTTTCAGATGCAAGAGGAATCTTTGGGCTCGGTCAATCCGATCGCGAGATATGTGAGTTTGAAGCTAAGAAATGGTTGAGAAGGCAACAAATTTTTCGCACTTCTGCTGCTCCAAACGCTTAAACAGAATAGCCCAGGGAATAGAAACGTATACCGTTGTAATCGTGCGAGTTTCTACTTTCAGATGCAAGAGGAATTTTTGGGCTTGTCAATCCGTTCGCGAGATATGGGCGCTTCAAGCTAAGAAATGGTTGAGAAGGCAACAAATTTCTCGCAATTCTGCTGCTCCAAACGCTTAACCAGAATGGCCTAGGTAAAAAATACACATACCGTTGTAATCGGGCTAGTTTCTACTTTCAGACGAAGCAGGAATTTTTGGGTTTGGTCAATCCGTTCGCGAGATATGGGAGTTTGAAGCTAAGAAATGGTTGAGAATGCAACAAATTTTTCGCACTTCTTCTGCCCCAAACGCTTATCCAGAATGGCCTAGGGAAAAAATACACATACCGTTGTAATCGGGCGAGTATCTACTTTCAGATGCAAGAGGAATCTTTGGGCTTGGTCAATCCGTTCGCGAGATACGGGAGCTTGAGGCTAAGAAATGGTTGAGAAGCCAACAACATTTGTGCACTTCTGCTGTTCCAAACGCGTAACAAGAATGGCCTAGGGAAAAAATACACAAACCCTTGTAAACGGGCGAGTTTCTACTTTCAGACGCAGCAGGAATTTTTGGTTTGGTCAATCCGTTCGCGAGATATGGGAGTTTGAAGCTAAGAAATGGTTGAGAAGACAACAAATTTTGCGCACTTCTGCTGCTCCAAACGCTTAACCAGAATGGCCTAGAAAAAGAATACACATTCCGTTGTAATAGGGCTAGTTTCTACTTTCAGACGCAGCAGGAATTTTTGGGCTTCGTCAAACCGTTCGCGAGATATGGGAGTTTCAAGCTAAGAAATGGTTGACAAGACAACAAATTTTGCGCACTTCTGCTGCTCCAAACGCTTAACAAGAATGGCCGAGGGAAAAAATACACATACCGTTGTAATCGGGCGAGTATCTACATTCCGATGCAAGAGGAATCATTGGGCTTGGTCAATCCGTTCGCGAGATATGGGTGTTTGAAGCTAAGAAATGGTTGAGCAGACAACAAATTTTTCCCACTTCTGCTGCTCCAAACGCTTATCCAGAATGGCCTAGGGAAAAAATACACATACCGTTGTAATCGGGCGAGTATCTACTTTCAGATGCAAGAGGAATCTTTGGGCTTGGTCAATCCGTTCGCGAGATACGGGAGCTTGAGGCTAAGAAATGGTTGAGAAGCCAACAACATTTGTGCACTTCTGCTGTTCCAAACGCGTAACAAGAATGGCCTAGGGAAAAAATACACAAACCCTTGTAAACGGGCGAGTTTCTACTTTCAGACGCAGCAGGAATTTTTGGTTTGGTCAATCCGTTCGCGAGATATGGGAGTTTGAAGCTAAGAAATGGTTGAGAAGACAACAAATTTTGCGCACTTCTGCTGCTCCAAACGCTTAACCAGAATGGCCTAGAAAAAGAATACACATTCCGTTGTAATAGGGCTAGTTTCTACTTTCAGACGCAGCAGGAATTTTTGGGCTTCGTCAAACCGTTCGCGAGATATGGGAGTTTCAAGCTAAGAAATGGTTGACAAGACAACAAATTTTGCGCACTTCTGCTGCTCCAAACGCTTAACAAGAATGGCCGAGGGAAAAAATACAGATACCGTTGTAATCGGGCGAGTATCTACTTTCCGATGCAAGAGGAATCATTGGGCTTGGTCAATCCGTTCGCGAGATATGGGTGTTTGAAGCTAAGAAATGGTTGAGCAGACAACAAATTTTTCCCACTTCTGCTGCTCCAAATGCTTAACCAGAATGGCCTAGGGAAAAAATACACATACCGTTGTAATCGGGCGAGTATCTACTTTCAGATGCAAGAGGAATCTTTGGGCTTGGTCAATCCGTTCGCGAGATATGGGAGCTTGAAGCTAAGAAATGGTTGAGAAGGCAACAAATTTTTCGCAATTCTGCTGCTCCAAACGCTTAACCAGAATGGCCTAGAAAAAGAATACACATTCCGTTGTAATAGGGCTAGTTTCTACTTTCAGACGCAGCAGGAATTTTTGGGCTTCGTCAAACCGTTCGCGAGATATGGGAGTTTCAAGCTAAGAAATGGTTGACAAGACAACAAATTTTGCGCACTTCTGCTGCTCCAAACGCTTAACAAGAATGGCCGAGGGAAAAAATACACATACCGTTGTAATCGGGCGAGTATCTACTTTCAGATGCAAGAGGAATCTTTGGGCTTGGTCAATCCGTTCGCGAGATACGGGAGCTTGAGGCTAAGAAATGGTTGAGAAGACAACAGCTTTTGTGCACTTCTGCTGTTCCAAACGCGTAACAAGAATGGCCTAGGGAAAAAATACACAAACCCTTGTAATCGGGCGAGCTTCTACTTTCAGACGCAGCAGGAATTTTTGGGTTTGGTCAATCCGTTCGCGAGATATGGGAGTTTGAAGCTAAGAAATGGTTGAGAAGACAACAAATTTTGCGCACTTCTGCTGCTCCAAACGCTTAACCAGAATGGCCTAGAAAAAGAATACACATTCCGTTGTAATAGGGCTAGTTTCTACTTTCAGACGCAGCAGGAATTTTTGGGCTTCGTCAAACCGTTCGCGAGATATGGGAGTTTCAAGCTAAGAAATGGTTGACAAGACAACAAATTTTGCGCACTTCTGCTGCTCCAAACGCTTAACAAGAATGGCCTAGGGAAAAAATACACATACCGTTGTAATCGGGCGAGTATCTACTTTCAGATGCAAGAGGAATCATTGGGCTTGGTCAATCCGTTCGCGAGATATGGGAGCTTGAAGCTAAGAAATGGTTGAGAAGGCAATAAATTTTTCGCAATTCTGCTGCTCCAAATGCTTAACCAGAATGGGCTACAGGAAAAATACACATACCGTGCTAATCGGGCGAGTATCTCCTTTCAGATGCAAGAGGAATTTTTGGGCTTGGTCAATCTGTTCGCGAGATATGGGAGTTTGAAGCTAAGAAATGGTTGAGAAGGCAACAAATTTTTCGCAATTCTGCTGCTCCAAACGCTTAACCAGAATGGCCTAGAAAAAGAATACACATTCCGTTGTAATAGGGCTAGTTTCCACTTTCAGACGCAGCAGGAATTTTTGGGCTTCGTCAAACCGTTCGCGAGATATGGGTGTTTGAAGCTAAGAAATGGTTGAGCAGACAACAAATTTTTCCCACTTCGCCTGCTCCAAATGCTTAACCAGAATGGCCTAGGGAAAAAATACACATACCGTTGTAATCGGGCGAGTATCTACTTTCAGATGCAAGAGGAATTTTTGGGCTTGGTCAATCCGTTCGCGAGATATGGGAGCTTGAAGCTAAGAAATGGTTGAGAAGGCAACAAATTTTTCGCACTTCTGCTGCTCCAAACGCTTAAACAGAATAGCCCAGGGAATAGAAACGTATACCGTTGTAATCGTGCGAGTTTCTACTTTCAGATGCAAGAGGAATTTTTGGGCTTGTCAATCCGTTCGCGAGATATGGGCGTTTCAAGCTAAGAAATGGTTGAGAAGGCAACAAATTTCTCGCAATTCTGCTGCTCCAAACGCTTAACCAGAATGGCCTAGGTAAAAAATACACATACCGTTGTAATCGGGCTAGTTTCTACTTTCAGACGAAGCAGGAATTTTTGGGTTTGGTCAATCCGTTCGCGAGATATGGGAGTTTGAAGCTAAGAAATGGTTGAGAATGCAACAAATTTTTCGCACTTCTTCTGCTCCAAACGCTTATCCAGAATGGCCTAGGGAAAAAATACACATACCGTTGTAATCGGGCGAGTATCTACTTTCAGATGCTAGAGGAATCTTTGGGCTTGGTCAATCCGTTCGCGAGATACGGGAGCTTGAGGCTAAGAAATGGTTGAGAAGCCAACAACTTTTGTGCACTTCTGCTGTTCCAAACGCGTAACAAGAATGGCCTAGGGAAAAAATACACAAACCCTTGTAATCGGGCGAGTTTCTACTTTCAGACGCAGCAGGAATTTTTCGTTTGGTCAATCCGTAGCGAGATATGGGAGTTTGAAGCTAAGAAATGGTTGAGAAGACAACAAATTTTGCGCACTTCTGCTGCTCCAAACGCTTAACCAGAATGGCCTAGAAAAAGAATACACATTCCGTTGTAATAGGGCTAGTTTCTACTTTCAGACGCAGCAGGAATTTTTGGGCTTCGTCAAACCGTTCGCGAGATATGGGAGTTTCAAGCTAAGAAATGGTTGACAAGACAACAAATTTTGCGCACTTCTGCTGCTCCAAACGCTTAACAAGAATGGCCGAGGGAAAAAATACACATACCGTTGTAATCGGGCGAGTATCTACTTTCAGATGCAAGAGGAATCTTTGGGCTTGGTCAATCCGTTCGCGAGATACGGGAGCTTGAAGCTAAGAAATGGTTGAGCAGACAACAAATTTTTCCCACTTCTGCTGCTCCAAACGCTTAACCAGAATGGCCTAGGGAAAAAATACACATACCGTTGTAATCGGGCGAGTATCTACTTTCAGATGCAAGAGGAATCTTTGGGCTTGGTCAATCCGTTCGCGAGATATGGGAGCTTGAAGCTAAGAAATGGTTGAGAAGGCAACAAATTTTTCGCAATTCTGCTGCTCCAAACGCTTAACCAGAATGGCCTAGAAAAAGAATACACATTCCGTTGTAATAGGGCTAGTTTCTACTTTCAGACGCAGCAGGAATTTTTGGGCTTCGTCAAACCGTTCGCGAGATATGGGAGTTTCAAGCTAAGAAATGGTTGACAAGACAACAAATTTTGCGCACTTCTGCTGCTCCAAATGCTTAACCAGAATGGCCGAGGGAAAAAATACACATACCGTTGTAATCGGGCGAGTATCTACTTTCAGATGCAAGAGGAATCTTTGGGCTTGGTCAATCCGTTCGCGAGATACGGGAGCTTGAGGCTAAGAAATGGTTGAGAAGACAACAACTTTTGTGCACTTCTGCTGTTCCAAACGCGTAACAAGAATGGCCTAGGGAAAAAATACACAAACCCTTGTAATCGGGCGAGTTTCTACTTTCAGACGCAGCAGGAATTTTTGGGTTTGGTCAATCCGTTCGCGAGATATGGGAGTTTGAAGCTAAGAAATGGTTGAGAAGACAACAAATTTTGCGCACTTCTGCTGCTCCAAACGCTTAACCAGAATGGCCTAGAAAAAGAATACACATTCCGTTGTAATAGGGCTAGTTTCTACTTTCAGACGCAGCAGGAATTTTTGGGCTTCGTCAAACCGTTCGCGAGATATGGGAGTTTCAAGCTAAGAAATGGTTGACAAGACAACAAATTTTGCGCACTTCTGCTGCTCCAAACGCTTAACAAGAATGGCCGAGGGAAAAATGCACATACCGTTGTAATCGGGCGAGTATCTACTTTCAGATGCAAGAGGAATCATTGGGCTTGGTCAATCCGTTCGCGAGATATGGGTGTTTGAAGCTAAGAAATGGTTGAGCAGACAACAAATTTTTCCCACTTCTGCTGCTCCAAACGCTTAACCAGAATGGCCTAGGGAAAAAATACACATACCGTTGTAATCGGGCGAGTATCTACTTTCAGATGCAAGAGGAATCTTTGGGCTTGGTCAATCCGTTCGCGAGATATGGGAGCTTGAAGCTAAGAAATGGTTGAGAAGGCAACAAATTTTTCGCAATTCTGCTGCTCCAAACGCTTCACCAGAATGGCCTAGAAAGAGAATACACATTCCGTTGTAATAGGGCTAGTTTCTACTTTCAGACGCAGCAGGAATTTTTGGGATTCGTCAAACCGTTCGCGATATATGGGAGTTTCAAGCTAAGAAATGGTTGACAAGACAACAAATTTTGCGCACTTCTGCTGCTCCAAATGCTTAACAAGAATGGCCGAGGGAAAAATGCACATACCGTTGTAATCGGGCGAGTATCTACTTTCAGATGCAAGAGGAATCATTGGGCTTGGTCAATCCGTTCGCGAGATATGGGTGTTTGAAGCTAAGAAATGGTTGAGCAGACAACAAATTTTTCCCACTTCTGCTGCTCCAAACGCTTAACCAGAATGGCCTAGGGAAAAAATACACATACCGTTGTAATCGGGCGAGTATCTACTTTCAGATGCAAGAGGAATCTTTGGGCTTGGTCAATCCGTTCGCGAGATATGGGAGCTTGAAGCTAAGAAATGGTTGAGAAGGCAACAAATTTTTCGCAATTCTGCTGCTCCAAACGCTTCACCAGAATGGCCTAGAAAAAGAATACACATTCCGTTGTAATAGGGCTAGTTTCTACTTTCAGACGCAGCAGGAATTTTTGGGATTCGTCAAACCGTTCGCGATATATGGGAGTTTCAAGCTAAGAAATGGTTGACAAGACAACAAATTTTGCGCACTTCTGCTGCTCCAAATGCTTAACAAGAATGGCCGAGGGAAAAAATACACATACCGTTGTAATCGGGCGAGTATCTACTTTCAGATGCAAGAGGAATCTTTGGGCTTGGTCAATCCGTTCGCGAGATACGGGAGCTTGAGGCTAAGAAATGGTTGAGAAGACAATAACTTTTGTGCACTTCTGCTGTTCCAAACGCTTAACCAGAATGGCCTAGAAAAAGAATACACATTCCGTTGTAATAGGGCTAGTTTCTACTTTCAGACGCAGCAGGAATTTTTGGGCTTCGTCAAACCGTTCGCGAGATATGGGAGTTTCAAGCTAAGAAATGGTTGACAAGACAACAAATTTTGCGCACTTCTGCTGCTCCAAACGCTTAACAAGAATGGCCTAGGGAAAAAATACACATACCGTTGTAATCGGGCGAGTATCTACTTTCAGATGCAAGAGGAATCTTTGGGCTTGGTCAATCCGTTCGCGAGATATGGGAGCTTGAAGCTAAGAAATGGTTGAGAAGGCAATAAATTTTTCGCAATTCTGCTGCTCCAAATGCTTAACCAGAATGGGCTACAGGAAAAATACACATACCGCTCTAATCGGGCGAGTATCTCCTTTCAGATGCAAGAGGAATTTTTGGGCTTGGTCAATCTGTTCGCGAGATATGGGAGTTTGAATCTAAGAAATGGATGAGAAGGCAACAAATTATTCGCAATTCTGCTGCACCAAACCCTTGACCACAATAGCCTAGAGAAAAAATTCACATACCGTTGTAATCGGGCGAGTTTCTACTTTCAGATGCAAGAGGAATTTTTGGGTTTGGTCAATCGGTTCGCGATTTATGGGAGTTTGAATCTAGGAAATGGTTGAGAAGGCGACAAATTTTTCGCACTTCTGCTGCTCCAAACGCTTAAACAGAATAGCCTAGGGAAAAGAAACACATACTGTTGTAATCGTGCGAGTTTCTACTTTCAATTGCAAGAGGAAGTTTTGGGCTTGTCAATTCGTTCGCGAGATATGGGCCTTTGAAACTAAGAAATGTTTGAGAAAGCAACAAATTTTTCGCAATTCTGCTGCTCCCAACGCTTAACCAGAATAGCCTAGAGGAAAAATACACATACCGTTCTAATCGGGCGAGTATCTACTTTCAGATGCAAGAGGAATTTTTGGGCTTGGTCAATCTGTTCGCGAGATATGGGAGTTTGAATCTAAGAAATGGATGAGAAGGCAACAAATTATTCGCAATTCTGCTGCTCCAAACGCTTGACCAGAATAGCCTAGAGAAAAAATACACATACCGTTGTAATCGGGCAAGTTTCTACTTTCAGATGCAAGAGGAATTTTTGGGCTTGGTCAATCTGTTCGCGAGATATGGGCCTTTGAAACTAAGAAATGTTTGAGCAGACAACAAATTTTTCCCACTTCTGCTGCTCCAAACGCTTACCCAGAATGGCCTAGGGAAAAAATACACATACCGTTGTAATCGGGCGAGAATCTACTTTCAGACGCAGCAGGAATTTTTCGGTTTGGTCCATCCGTTCGCGAGATATGGGAGTTTGAAGCTAAGAAATGATTGAGAAGGCAACAAATTTTTCGCAATTCTGCTGCTCCAAACGCTTAACCAGAATGGCCTAGGGCAAAAGTACATATTCCGTTGTAATCGGGCGAGTTTCTACCTTCAGACGCAGCAGGAATTTTTCGGCTTGGTCAAACCGTTCGCGAGATATTGGAGTTTGAAGCTAAGGAATGGTTGAGAAGACAACAAATTTTTCCCACTTCTGCTGCTCCAAACGCTTACCCAGAATGGCCTAGGGAAAAAATACACATACCGCTGTAATCGGGCGAGAATCTACTTTCAGATTCAAGAGGAATTTTTGGGCTTGGTCAATCCCTTCGCGAGATATGGCAGTTTGAAGCTAAGAAATGGTTGAGAAGGCAACAAATTTTTCGCATTTCTGCTGCTCCAAACGCTTAACCAGAATGGCCTAGGGGAAAAATACATATACCGTTGTAATCGGGCGAGTTTCTACTTTCAGACGCAGCAGGAATTTTTCGGCTTGGTCAAATCGTTCGCGAGATATGGGAGTTTGAAGCTAAGAAATGGTTGAGAAGGCAACAAATTTTTCTCAATTCTGCTGCTCCAAACGCTTAACCAGAATGGCCTAGGGAAAAAATACATATACCGTTGTAATCGGGCGAGTTTCTACTTTCAGACGCAGCAGGAATTTTTCGGTTTAGTCAAACCGTTCGCGAGATATGGGAGTTTGAAGCTACGAAATGGTTGAGAAGGCAACAAATTTTTCTCAATTCTGCTGCTCCAACCGCTTAACCAGAATGGCCTAGGGAAAAAATACACATACCGTTGTAATCGGGCGAGTTTCTACTTTCAGACGCAACAGGAATTTTTGGGTTTGGTCAAATCGTTCGCGAGATATGGGAGTTTGAAGCTAAGAAATGGTTGAGAAGGCAACAAATTTTTCTCAATTCTGCTGCTCCAAACGCTTAACCAGAATGGCCTAGGGAAAAAATACATATACCGTTGTAATCGGGCGAGTTTCTACTTTCAGACGCAGCAGGAATTTTTCGGCTTGGTCAAATCGTTCGCGAGATATGGGAGTTTGAAGCTAAGAAATGGTTGAGAAGGCAACAAATTTTGCGCAATTCTGCTGCTCCAAATGTTTAACAAGAATGGCCTAGAAAAAAAATACACATACCGTTGTAATCTGGCGAGTTTCTACTTTCAGGCGCAACAGGAATTTTTGGGTTTGATCAATCCGTTCGCGAGATATGGGAGTTTGAAGCTAAGAAATGGTTGAGCAGACAACAAATTTTCCCACTTCTGCTGATCCAAACGCTTAACCAGAATGGCCTAGGGAAGAAATACACATACCGTTGTAATCTGGCGAGTATCTACTTTCAGATGCAAAAGTAATTTTTGTGTTTGGTCAAACCGTTCGCGAGATATGGGAGTTTGAAGCTAAGAAATGGTTGAGAAGGCGAAAAATTTTTCGCACTTCTGCTGCTCCAAACGCTTAAACAGAATGGCCTAGGGAAAAGAAACACATACCGTTGTAATCGTGCGAGTTTCTACTTTCAGATGCAAGAGGAATTCTTGGGCTTGGCAATCCGTTCGCGAGATATGGGCGTTTGAAGCTAAGAAATGGTTGAGAAGGCAACAAATTTCTCGCAATTCTGCTGCTCCAAACGCTTAACCAGAATGGCCTAGGGAAAAAATACACATACCGTTGTAATTGGGCGAGTATCTACTTTCAGATGCAAGAGGAATTTTGGGCTTGGTCAATCCGTTCGCGAGATATGGGAGTTTGAAGCTAAGAAATGGTTGAGAAGGCAACAAATTTCTCGCAATTCTGCTGCTCCAAACGCTTAACCAGAATGGCCTAGGGAAAAAATACACATACCGTCGTAATCGGGCGAGTATCTACTTTCAGACGCAGCAGGAATTTTTGGGCTTGGTCAATCCCTTCGCGAGATATGGGAGATTGAAGCTAAGAAATGGTTGAGAAGGCAACATATTTTTCGCATTTCTGCTGCTCCAAACGCTTATCCAGAATGGCCTAGGGGAAAAATACATATACCGTTGTAATCGGGCGAGTTTCTACTTTCAGAAGTAACAGGAATTTTTGGGTTTGGTCAATCCGTTCGCGAGATATTGGAGTTTGAAGCTAAGAAATGGTTGAGAAGACAACAAATTTTGCGCACTTCAGCTGCTCCAAACGCTTAACCAGAATGGCCTAGGGAAAAAATACACATACCTTTGTAATCGGGCGAGTTTCTACTTTCAGACGCAACAGGAATTTTGGGTTTGGTCAATCCGTTCGCGAGATACGGGAGCTTAAATCTAAGAAATGGTTGAGAAGGCAACAAATTTCTCGCAATTCTGCTGCTCCAAACGCTTAACCAGAATGGCCTAGGGAAGAAATACACATACCGTCGTAATCGGGCGAGTATCTACTTTCAGATGCAAGAGTAATTTTTGGGTTTGGTTGATCCGTTCGCGAGATATGGGAGTTTGAATCTGAGAAATGTTTGAGCAGACAACAAATTTTTCCCACTTCTGCTGCTCCAAACGCTTACCCAGAATGGCCTAGGGAAAAAATACACATACCGCTGTAATCGGGCGAGAATCTACTTTCAGATGCAGCAGGAATTTTTCGGCTTGGTCAAACCGTTCGCGAGATATTGGAGTTTGAAGCTAAGAAATGGTTGAGAAGGCAACAAATTTTTCGCAATTCTGCTGCTCCAAACGCTTAACCAGAATGGCCTAGGGAAAAAATACATATACCGTTGTAATCGGGCGAGTTTCTACTTTCAGACGCAGCAGGAATTTTTGGGTTTGGTCAAACCGTTTGCGAGATATGGGAGATTGAAGCTAAGAAATGGTTGAGAAGGCAACATATTTTTCGCATTTCTGCTGCTCCAAACGCTTATCCAGAATGGCCTAGGGGAAAAATACATATACCGTTGTAATCGGGCGAGTTTCTACTTTCAGAAGCAACAGGAATTTTTGGGTTTGGTCAATCCGTTCGCGAGATATTGGAGTTTGAAGCTAAGAAATGGTTGAGAAGGCAACAAATTTCTCGCAATTCTGCTGCTCCAAACACTTAACCAGAGTGTCCTAGGGAAAAAATACACATACCGTTGTAATCGGGCTTGTTTCTACTTTCATACGCCGCAGGAATTTTTGGGTTTGGTCTATCCGATCGCGAGATATGGGAGTTTTAAGCTAAGAAATGGTTGAGAAGGCAACAAATTTTTCGCAATTCTGCTGCTCCAAACGCTTAACCAGAATGGCCTAGGGAAAAATACATATACCGTTGTAATCGGGCGAGTTTCTATTTTCAGACGCAGCAGGAATTTTTCGGCTTGGTCAAACCGTTCGCGAGATATTGGAGTTTGAAGCTAAGAAATGGTTGAGAAGGCAACAAATTTTTCGCAATTCTGCTGCTCCAAACGCTTAACCAGAATGGCCTAGGGAAAAAATACATATACCGTTGTAGTCGGGCGAGTTTCTACTTTCAGACGCAGCAGGAATTTTTGGGTTTGGTCAAACCGTTTGCGAGATATGGGCGTTTGAAGCTAAGAAATGGTTGAGAAGGCAACAAATTTCTCGCAATTCTGCTGCTCCAAACGCTTAACCAGAATGGCCTAGGGAAGAAATACACATACCGTCGTAATCGGGCGAGTATCTACTTTCAGATGCAAGAGGAATTTTTGGGCTTGGTCAATCCGTTCGCGAGATATGGGCGTTTGAAGCTAAGAAATGGTTGAGAAGGCAACAAATTTTGCGCAATTCTGCAGCTCCAAACGTTTAACAAGAATGGCCTAGAAAAAAAATTCACATACCGTTGTAATCTGGCGAGTTTCTACTTTCAGACGCAGCAGGAGTTTTTGGGTTTGGTCAATCCGTTCGCGAGATATGGGAGTTTGAAGCTAAGAAATGGTTGAGAAGGCAACAAATTTTTCGCAATTCTGCGGCTCCAAACGATTAACCAGAATGGCCTAGGGAAAAAATACACATACCTTTGTAATCGGGCGAGTTTCTACTTTCAGACGCAACAGGAATTTTTGGGTTTGGTCAATCCGTTCGCGAGATATGGGAGTTTGAAGCTAAGAAATAGTTCAGAAGGCGACAAATTTTTCGCACTTCTGCTGCTCCAAACGCTTAAACAGAATGGCCTAGGGAAAAGAAACACATACCGTTGTAATCGTGCGAGTTTCTACTTTCAGATGCAAGAGGAATTTTTGGGCTTGCCAATCCGTTCGCGAGATATGGGCGTTTGATGCTAAGAAATGGTTGAGAAGGCAACAAATTTCTCGCAATTCTGCTGCTCCAAACGCTTAACCAGAATGGCCTAGGGAAAAAATACACATACCGTCGTAATTGGGCGAGTATCTACTTTCAGATGCAAAAGTAATTTTTGGGTTTGGTTAATCCGTTCGCGAGATATGGGAGTTTGAAGCTGAGAAATGTTTGAGCAGACAACAAATTTCTCGCATTTCTGCTGCTCCAAATGTTTAACAAGAATGGCCTAGAAAAAAAATACACATACCGTTGTAATCTGGCGAGTTTCTACTTTCAGACGCAGCAGGAGTTTTTGGGTTTGGTCAATCCGTTCGCGAGATATGGGAGTTTGAAGCTAAGAAATGGTTGAGAAGGCAACAAATTTTTCGCAATTCTGCGGCTCCAAACGATTAACCAGAATGGCCTAGGGAAAAATACACATACCGTTGTAATCTGGCGAGTTTCTACTTTCAGTCGCAACAGGAATTTTTGGGTTTGGTCAATCCGTTCGCGAGATATGGGAGTTTGAAGCTAAGAAATGGTTGAGCAGACAACAAATTTTCCCACTTCTGCTGATCCAAACGCTTAACCAGAATGGCCTAGGGAAGAAATACACATACCGTTGTAATCTGGCGAGTATCTACTTTCAGATGCAAAAGTAATTTTTGTGTTTGGTCAAACCGTTCGCGAGATATGGGAGTTTGAAGCTAAGAAATGGTTGAGAAGGCAACAAATTTCTCGCAATTCTGCTGCTCCAAACGCTTAACCAGAATGGCCTAGGGAAAAAATACACATACCGTCGTAATCGGGCGAGTATCTACTTTCAGACGCAGCAGGAATTTTTGGGCTTGGTCAATCCCTTCGCGAGATATGGGAGATTGAAGCTAAGAAATGGTTGAGAAGGCAACATATTTTTCGCATTTCTGCTGCTCCAAACGCTTATCCAGAATGGCCTAGGGGAAAAATACATATACCGTTGTAATCGGGCGAGTTTCTACTTTCAGAAGCAACAGGAATTTTTGGGTTTGGTCAATCCGTTCGCGAGATATTGGAGTTTGAAGCTAAGAAATGGTTGAGAAGACAACAAATTTTGCGCACTTCTGCTGCTCCAAACGCATAACCAGAATGGCCTAGGGAAAAAATACACATACCTTTGTAATGGGGCGAGTTTCTACTTTCAGACGCAACAGGAATTTTGGGTTTGGTCAATCCGTTCGCGATATACGGGAGCTTAAATCTAAGAAATGGTTGAGAAGGCAACAAATTTCTCGCAATTCTGCTGCTCCAAACGCTTAACCAGAATGGCCTAGGGAAGAAATACACATACCGTCGTAATCGGGCGAGTATCTACTTTCAGATGCAAGAGTAATTTTTGGGTTTGGTTAATCCGTTCGCGAGATATGGGAGTTTGAATCTGAGAAATGTTTGAGCAGACAACAAATTTTTCCCACTTCTGCTGCTCCAAACGCTTACCCAGAATGGCCTAGGGAAAAAATACACATACCGCTGTAATCGGGCGAGAATCTACTTTCAGATGCAAGAGGAATTTTTGGGCTTGGTCAAACCGTTCGCGAGATATTGGAGTTTGAAGCTAAGAAATGGTTGGGAAGACAACAAATTTTTCCCACTTCTGCTGCTCCAAACGCTTACCCAGAATGGCCTAGGGAAAAAATACACATACCGCTGTAATCGGGCGAGAATCTACTTTCAGATGCAGCAGGAATTTTTCGGCTTGGTCAAACCGTTCGCGAGATATTGGAGTTTGAAGCTAAGAAATGGTTGAGAAGGCAACAAATTTTTCGCAATTCTGCTGCTCCAAACGCTTAACCAGAATGGCCTAGGGAAAAAATACATATACCGTTGTAATCGGGCGAGTTTCTACTTTCAGACGCAGCAGGAATTTTTGGGTTTGGTCAAACCGTTTGCGAGATATGGGCGTTTGAAGCTAAGAAATGGTTGAGAAGGCAACAAATTTCTCGCAATTCTGCTGCTCCAAACACTTAACCAGAGTGTCCTAGGGAAAAAATACACATACCGTTGTAATCGGGCTTGTTTCTACTTTCATACGCCGCAGGAATTTTTGGGTTTGGTCTATCCGATCGCGAGATATGGGAGTTTGAAGCTAAGAAATGGTTGAGAAGGCAACAAATTTTTCGCAATTCTGCTGCTCCAAACGCTTAACCAGAATGGCCTAGGGAAAAATACATATACCGTTGTAATCGGGCGAGTTTCTACTTTCAGACGCAGCAGGAATTTTTCGGCTTGGTCAAACCGTTCGCGAGATATTGGAGTTTGAAGCTAAGAAATGGTTGAGAAGGCAACAAATTTTTCGCAATTCTGCTGCTCCAAACGCTTAACCAGAATGGCCTAGGGATAAAATACATATACCGTTGTAATCGGGCGAGTTTCTACTTTCAGACGCAGCAGGAATTTTTGGGTTTGGTCAAACCGTTTGCGAGATATGGGCGTTTGAAGCTAAGAAATGGTTGAGAAGACAACAAATTTTGCGCACTTCTGCTGCTCCAAACGCTTAACCAGAATGGCCTAGAAAAAGAATACACATTCCGTTGTAATAGGGCTAGTTTCTACTTTCAGACGCAGCAGGAATTTTTGGGCTTCGTCAAACCGTTCGCGAGATATGGGAGTTTCAAGCTAAGAAATGGTTGACAAGACAACAAATTTTGCGCACTTCTGCTGCTCCAAACGCTTAACAAGAATGGCCGAGGGAAAAAATACACATACCGTTGTAATCGGGCGAGTATCTACTTTCAGATGCAAGAGGAATCTTTGGGCTTGGTCAATCCGTTCGCGAGATACGGGAGCTTGAAGCTAAGAAATGGTTGAGCAGACAACAAATTTTTCCCACTTCTGCTGCTCCAAACGCTTAACCAGAATGGCCTAGGGAAAAAATACACATACCGTTGTAATCGGGCGAGTATCTACTTTCAGATGCAAGAGGAATCTTTGGGCTTGGTCAATCCGTTCGCGAGATATGGGAGCTTGAAGCTAAGAAATGGTTGAGAAGGCAACAAATTTTTCGCAATTCTGCTGCTCCAAACGCTTAACCAGAATGGCCTAGGGAAGAAATACGTATACCGTTGTAATCGGGCGAGTATCTACTTTCAGAAGCAAAAGTAATTTTTGGGTTTGGTCAAACCGTTCGCGAGATATGGGAGTTTGAAGCTAAGAGATGGTTCAGAAGGCGACAAATTTTTCGCACTTCTGCTGCTCCAAACGCTTAAACAGAATGGCCTAGGGAAAAGAAACACATACCGTTGTAATCGTGCGAGTTTCTACTTTCAGATGCAAGAGGAATTTTTGGGCTTGCCAATCCGTTCGCGAGATATGGGCGTTTGAAGCTAAGAAATGGTTCAGAAGGCGACAAATTTTTCGCACTTCTGCTGCTCCAAACGCTTAAACAGAATGGCCTAGGGAGAAGAAACACATACCGTTGTAATCGTGCGAGTTTCTACTTTCAGATGCAAGAGGAATTTTTGGGCTTGCCAATCCGTTCGCGAGATATGGGCGTTTGATGCTAAGAAATGGTTGAGAAGGCAACAAATTTCTCGCAATTCTGCTGCTCCAAACGCTTAACCAGAATGGCCTAGGGAAAAAATACACATACCGTCGTAATTGGGCGAGTATCTACTTTCAGATGCAAAAGTAATTTTTGGGTTTGGTTAATCCGTTCGCGAGATATGGGAGTTTGAAGCTGAGAAATGTCTGAGCAGACAACAAATTTCTCGCAATTCTGCTGCTCCAAACGCTTAACCAGAATGGCCTAGGGAAAAAATACACATACCGTTGTAATCGGGCGAGTTTCTACTATCAGATGCAAAAGTAATTTTTGGGCTTGGTCAATCCTTTCGCGAGATATGGCAGTTTGAAGCTAAGAAATGGTTGAGAAGGCAACAAATTTCTCGCGATTCTGCTGCTCCAACCGCTTAACCAGAATGGCCTAGGGAAAAAATACACATACCGTTGTAATCGGGCTAGTTTCTACTTTCAGACGCAGCAGGAATTTTTGGGTTTGGTCCATCCGTTCGCGAGATATGGGAGTTTGAAGCTAAGAAATGATTGAGAAGGCAACAAATTTTTCGCAATTCTGCTGCTCCAAACGCTTAACCAGAATGGCCTAGGGCAAAAGTACATATTCCGTTGTAATCGGGCGAGTTTCTACCTTCTGACGCAGCAGGAATTTTTCGGCTTGGTCAAACCGTTCGCGAGATATTGGAGTTTGAAGCTAAGGAATGGTTGAGAAGACAACAAATTTTTCCCACTTCTGCTGCTCCAACCGCTTAACCAGAATGGCCTAGGGAAAAAATACACATACCGTTGTAATCGGGCGAGTTTCTACTTTCAGACGCAACAGGAATTTTTGGGTTTGGTCAATCCGTTCGCGAGAAATGGGAATTTGAAGCTAAGAAATGGTTGAGAAGGCAACATATTTTTCGCACTTCTGCTGCTCGAAACGCTTAACCAGAATGGGCTAGGGAAAAAATACACTTTCCTTTGTAATCGGGCGAGTTTCTACTTTCAGACGCAAGAGGAATTTTTGGGTTTGGTCAATCCTTTCGCGCGATATGGGAGTTTGAATCTAAGAAGTGGTTGAGAAGACAACAAATTTTGCGCACTTCTGCTGCTCCAAACGCTTAACCAGAATGCCCTTGGTAAAAAATACACATACCGTTGTAATCGGGCGAGTTCCTACTTTCAGGCGCAATAGGAATTTTTGTGTTTGGTCAATCTGTTCGCGAGACATGGGAGTTTGAAGCTAAGAAATGGTTGAGAAGGCAACAAATTTTGCCCAATTCTGCTGCTCCAAACGTTTAACAAGAATGGCCTAGAAAAAAAATACACATACCGTTGTAATCTGGCGAGTTTCTACTTTCAGACGCAGCAGGAGTTTTTGGGTTTGGTCAATCCGTTCGCGAGATATGGGAGTTTGAAGCTAAGAAATGGTAGAGAAGGCAACAAATTTTTCGCAATTCTGCGGCTCCAAACGATTAACCAGAATGGCCTAGGGAAAAAATACACATACCGTTGTAATCGGGCGAGTTTCTACTTTCAGACGCAACAGGAATTTTGGGTTTGGTCAATCCGTTCGCGAGATATGGGAGTTTGAAGCTAAGAAATGATTGAGAAGGCAACAAATTTTTCGCAATTCTGCTGCTCCAAACGCTTAACCAGAATGGCCTAGGGCAAAAGTACATATTCCGTTGTAATCGGGCGAGTTTCTACCTTCTGACGCAGCAGGAATTTTTCGGCTTGGTCAAACCGTTCGCGAGATATTGGAGTTTGAAGCTAAGGAATGGTTGAGAAGACAACAAATTTTTCCCACTTCTGCTGCTCCAACCGCTTAACCAGAATGGCCTAGGGAAAAAATACTCATACCGTTGTAATCGGGCGAGTTTCTACTTTCAGACGCAACAGGAATTTTTGGGTTTGGTCAATCCGTTCGCGAGAAATGGGAATTTGAAGCTAAGAAATGGTTGAGAAGGCAACATATTTTTCGCACTTCTGCTGCTCGAAACGCTTAACCAGAATGGGCTAGGGAAAAAATACACTTTCCTTTGTAATCGGGCGAGTTTCTACTTTCAGACGCAAGAGGAATTTTTGGGTTTGGTCAATCCTTTCGCGCGATATGGGAGTTTGAATCTAAGAAGTGGTTGAGAAGACAACAAATTTTGCGCACTTCTGCTGCTCCAAACGCTTAACCAGAATGCCCTTGGTAAAAAATGCACATACCGTTGTAATCGGGCGAGTTCCTACTTTCAGGCGCAATAGGAATTTTTGTGTTTGGTCAATCTGTTCGCGAGACATGGGAGTTTGAAGCTAAGAAATGGTTGAGAAGGCAACAAATTTTGCCCAATTCTGCTGCTCCAAACGTTTAACAAGAATGGCCTAGAAAAAAAATACACATACCGTTGTAATCTGGCGAGTTTCTACTTTCAGACGCAGCAGGAGTTTTTGGGTTTGGTCAATCCGTTCGCGAGATATGGGAGTTTGAAGCTAAGAAATGGTAGAGAAGGCAACAAATTTTTCGCAATTCTGCGGCTCCAAACGATTAACCAGAATGGCCTAGGGAAAAAATACACATACCGTTGTAATCGGGCGAGTTTCTACTTTCAGACGCAGCAGGAATTTTGGGTTTGGTCAATCCGTTCGCGAGATACGGGAGCTTAAATCTAAGAAATGGTTGAGAAGGCAACAAATTTCTCGCAATTCTGCTGCTCCAAACGCTTAACCAGAATGGCCTAGGGAAGAAATACACATACCGTCGTTATCGGGCGAGTATCTACTTTCAGATGCAAGAGTAATTTTTGGGTTTGGTTAATCCGTTCGCGAGATATGGGAGTTTGAATCTGAGAAATGTTTGAGCAGACAACAAATTTTTCCCACTTCTGCTGCTCCAAACGTTTACCCAGAATGGCCTAGGGAAAAAATACACATACCGTTGTAATCGGGCGAGAATCTACTTTCAGATGCAAGAGGAATTGTTGGGCTTGGTCAAACCGTTCGCGAGATATTGGAGTTTGAAGCTAAGAAATGGTTGGGAAGACTACAAATTTTTCCCACTTCTGCTGCTCCAAACGCTTACCCAGAATGGCCTAGGGAAAAAATACATATACCGTTGTAATCGGGCGAGTTTCTACTTTCAGACGCAGCAGGAATTTTTCGGTTTGGTCAAACCGTTCGCGAGATATGGGAGTTTGAAGCTACGAAATGGTTGAGAAGGCAACAAATTTTTCTCAATTCTGCTGCTCCAACCGCTTAAACAGAATGGCCTAGGGAAAAAATACACATACCGTTGTAATCGGGCGAGTTTCTACTTTCAGACGCAACAGGAATTTTTGGGTTTGGTCATTCCGTTCGCGAGATATGGGAGTTTGAAGCTAAGAAATGGTTGAGCAGACAACAAATTTTTCCCACTTCTGCTGATCCAAACGCTTAACCAGAATGGCCTAGGGAAGAAATACACATACCGTTGTAATCGGGCGAGTATCTACTTTCAGAAGCAAAAGTAATTTTTGGGTTTGGTCAAACCGTTCGCGAGATATGGGAGTTTGAAGCTAAGAAATGGTTCAGAAGGCGACAAATTTTTCGCACTTCTGCTGCTCCAAACGCTTAAACAGAATGGCCTACGGAAAAGAAACACATACCGTTGTAATCGTGCGAGTTTCTACTTTCAGATGCAAGAGGAATTTTTGGGCTTGCCAATCCGTTCGCGAGATATGGGCGTTTGAAGCTAAGAAATGGTTCAGAAGGCGACAAATTTTTCGCACTTCTGCTGCTCCAAACGCTTAAACAGAATGGCCTAGGGAAAAGAAACACATACCGTTGTAATCGTGCGAGTTTCTACTTTCAGATGCAAGAGGAATTTTTGGGCTTGGTCAAACCGTTCGCGAGATATTGGAGTTTGAAGCTAAGGAATGGTTGAGAAGACAACAAATTTTTCCCACTTCTGCTGCTCCAACCGCTTAACCAGAATGGCCTAGGGAAAAAATACACATACCGTTGTAATCGGGCGAGTTTCTACTTTCAGACGCAACAGGAATTTTTGGGTTTGGTCAATCCGTTCGCGAGAAATGGGAATTTGAAGCTAAGAAATGGTTGAGAAGGCAACATATTTTTCGCACTTCTGCTGCTCGAAACGCTTAACCAGAATGGGCTAGGGAAAAAATACACTTTCCTTTGTAATCGGGCGAGTTTCTACTTTCAGACGCAAGAGGAATTTTTGGGTTTGGTCAATCCTTTCGCGCGATATGGGAGTTTGAATCTAAGAAGTGGTTGAGAAGACAACAAATTTTGCGCACTTCTGCTGCTCCAAACGCTTAACCAGAATGCCCTTGGTAAAAAATACACATACCGTTGTAATCGGGCGAGTTCCTACTTTCAGGCACAATAGGAATTTTTGTGTTTGGTCAATCTGTTCGCGAGACATGGGAGTTTGAAGCTAAGAAATGGTTGAGAAGGCAACAAATTTTGCCCAATTCTGCTGCTCCAAACGTTTAACAAGAATGGCCTAGAAAAAAAATACACATACCGTTGTAATCTGGCGAGTTTCTACTTTCAGACGCAGCAGGAGTTTTTGGGTTTGGTCAATCCGTTCGCGAGATATGGGAGTTTGAAGCTAAGAAATGGTAGAGAAGGCAACAAATTTTTCGTAATTCTGCGGCTCCAAACGATTAACCAGAATGGCCTAGGGAAAAAATACACATACCGTTGTAATCGGGCGAGTATCTACTTTCAGATGCAAGAGTAATTTTTGGGTTTGGTTAATCCGTTCGCGAGATATGGGAGTTTGAATCTGAGAAATGTTTGAGCAGACAACAAATTTTTCCCACTTCTGCTGCTCCAAACGCTTACCCAGAATGGCCTAGGGAAAAAATACACATACCGTTGTAATCGGGCGAGAATCTACTTTCAGATGCAAGAGGAATTGTTGGGCTTGGTCAAACCGTTCGCGAGATATTGGAGTTTGAAGCTAAGAAATGGTTGGGAAGACTACAAATTTTTCCCACTTCTGCTGCTCCAAACGCTTACCCAGAATGGCCTAGGGAAAAAATACATATACCGTTGTAATCGGGCGAGTTTCTACTTTCAGACGCAGCAGGAATTTTTCGGTTTGGTCAAACCGTTCGCGAGATATGGGAGTTTGAAGCTACGAAATGGTTGAGAAGGCAACAAATTTTTCTCAATTCTGCTGCTCCAACCGCTTAAACAGAATGGCCTAGGGAAAAAATACACATACCGTTGTAATCGGGCGAGTTTCTACTTTCAGACGCAACAGGAATTTTTGGGTTTGGTCATTCCGTTCGCGAGATATGGGAGTTTGAAGCTAAGAAATGGTTGAGCAGACAACAAATTTTTCCCAATTCTGCTGATCCAAACGCTTAACCAGAATGGCCTAGGGAAGAAATACACATACCGTTGTAATCGGGCGAGTATCTACTTTCAGAAGCAAAAGTAATTTTTGGGTTTGGTCAAACCGTTCGCGAGATATGGGAGTTTGAAGCTAAGAAATGGTTCAGAAGGCGACAAAATTTTTCGCACTTCTGCTGCTCCAAACGCTTAAACAGAATGGCCTAGGGAAAAGAAACACATACCGTTGTAATCGTGCGAGTTTCTACTTTCAGATGCAAGAGGAATTTTTGGGCTTGCCAATCCGTTCGCGAGATATGGGCGTTTGAAGCTAAGAAATGGTTCAGAAGGCGACAAATTTTTCGCACTTCTGCTGCTCCAAACGCTTAAACAGAATGGCCTAGGGAAAAGAAACACATACCGTTGTAATCGTGCGAGTTTCTACTTTCAGATGCAAGAGGAATTTTTGGGCTTGCCAATCCGTTCGCGAGATATGGGCGTTTGATGCTAAGAAATGGTTGAAAAGGCAACAAATTTCTCGCAATTCTGCTGCTCCAAACGCTTAACCAGAATGGCCTAGGGAAAAAATACACATACCGTCGTAATTGGGCGAGTATCTACTTTCAGATGCAAAAGTAATTTTTGGGTTTGGTTAATCCGTTCGCGAGATATGGGAGTTTGAAGCTGAGAAATGTTTGAGCAGACAACAAATTTCTCGCAATTCTGCTGCTCCAAACGCTTAACCAGAATGGCCTAGGGAAGAAATACACATACCGTCGTAATCGGGCGAGTATCTACTTTCAGATGCAAGAGTAATTTTTGGGTTTGGTTAATCCGTTCGCGAGATATGGGAGTTTGAAGCTGAGAAATGTTTGAGCAGACAACAAATTTTTCCCACTTCTGCTGCTCCAAACGCTTACCCAGAATGGCCTAGGGAAAAAATACACATACCGTTGTAATCGGGCGAGTTTCTACTATCAGATGCAAAAGGAATTTTTGGGCTTGGTCAATCCCTTCGCGAGATATGGCAGTTTGAAGCTAAGAAATGGTTGAGAAGGCAACAAATTTCTCGCAATTCTGCTGCTCCAACCGCTTAACCAGAATGGCCTAGGGAATAAATACACATACCGTTGTAATCGGGCTAGTTTCTACTTTCAGACGCAGCAGGAATTTTTGGGTTTGGTCCATCCGTTCGCGAGATATGGGAGTTTGAAGCTAAGAAATGATTGAGAAGGCAACAAATTTTTCGCAATTCTGCTGCTCCAAACGCTTAACCAGAATGGCCTAGGGCAAAAGTACATATTCCGTTGTAATCGGGCGAGTTTCTACCTTCTGACGCAGCAGGAATTTTTCGGCTTGGTCAAACCGTTCGCGAGATATTGGAGTTTGAAGCTAAGGAATGGTTGAGAAGACAACAAATTTTTCCCACTTCTGCTGCTCCAACCGCTTAACCAGAATGGCCTAGGGAAAAAATACACATACCGTTGTAATCGGGCGAGTTTCTACTTTCAGACGCAACAGGAATTTTTGGGTTTGGTCAATCCGTTCGCGAGAAATGGGAATTTGAAGCTAAGAAATGGTTGAGAAGGCAACAAATTTTTCGCACTTCTGCTGCTCGAAACGCTTAACCAGAATGGGCTAGGGAAAAAATACACTTTCCTTTGTAATCGGGCGAGTTTCTACTTTCAGACGCAAGAGGAATTTTTGGGTTTGGTCAATCCTTTCGCGCGATATGGGAGTTTGAATCTAAGAAGTGGTTGAGAAGACAACAAATTTTGCGCACTTCTGCTGCTCCAAACGCTTAACCAGAATGCCCTTGGTAAAAAATACACATACCGTTGTAATCGGGCGAGTTCCTACTTTCAGGCGCAATAGGAATTTTTGTGTTTGGTCAATCTGTTCGCGAGACATGGGAGTTTGAAGCTAAGAAATGGTTGAGAAGGCAACAAATTTCTCGCAATTCTGCTGCTCCAAACGCTTAACCAGAATGGCCTAGGGAAGAAATACACATACCGTCGTTATCGGGCGAGTATCTACTTTCAGATGCAAGAGTAATTTTTGGGTTTGGTTAATCCGTTCGCGAGATATGGGAGTTTGAATCTGAGAAATGTTTGAGCAGACAACAAATTTTTCCCACTTCTGCTGCTCCAAACGCTTACCCAGAATGGCCTAGGGAAAAAATACACATACCGTTGTAATCGGGCGAGAATCTACTTTCAGATGCAAGAGGAATTGTTGGGCTTGGTCAAACCGTTCGCGAGATATTGGAGTTTGAAGCTAAGAAATGGTTGGGAAGACTACAAATTTTTCCCACTTCTGCTGCTCCAAACGCTTACCCAGAATGGCCTAGGGAAAAAATACATATACCGTTGTAATCGGGCGAGTTTCTACTTTCAGACGCAGCAGGAATTTTTCGGTTTGGTCAAACCGTTCGCGAGATATGGGAGTTTGAAGCTACGAAATGGTTGAGAAGGCAACAAATTTTTCTCAATTCTGCTGCTCCAACCGCTTAAACAGAATGGCCTAGGGAAAAAATACACATACCGTTGTAATCGGGCGAGTTTCTACTTTCAGACGCAACAGGAATTTTTGGGTTTGGTCATTCCGTTCGCGAGATATGGGAGTTTGAAGCTAAGAAATGGTTGAGCAGACAACAAATTTTTCCCACTTCTGCTGATCCAAACGCTTAACCAGAATGGCCTAGGGAAGAAATACACATACCGTTGTAATCGGGCGAGTAACTACTTTCAGAAGCAAAAGTAATTTTTGGGTTTGGTCAAACCGTTCGCGAGATATGGGAGTTTGAAGCTAAGAAATGGTTCAGAAGGCGACAAATTTTTCGCACTTCTGCTGCTCCAAACGCTTAAACAGAATGGCCTAGGGAAAAGAAACACATACCGTTGTAATCGTGCGAGTTTCTACTTTCAGATGCAAGAGGAATTTTTGGGCTTGCCAATCCGTTCGCGAGATATGGGCGTTTGAAGCTAAGAAATGGTTCAGAAGGCGACAAATTTTTCGCACTTCTGCTGCTCCAAAAGCTTAAACAGAATGGCCTAGGGAAAAGAAACACATACCGTTGTAATCGTGCGAGTTTCTACTTTCAGATGCAAGAGGAATTTTTGGGCTTGCCAATCCGTTCGCGAGATATGGGCGTTTGATGCTAAGAAATGGTTGAGAAGGCAACAAATTTCTCGCAATTCTGCTGCTCCAAACGCTTAACCAGAATGGCCTAGGGAAAAAATACACATACCGTCGTAATTGGGCGAGTATCTACTTTCAGATGCAAAAGTAATTTTTGGGTTTGGTTAATCCGTTCGCGAGATATGGGAGTTTGAAGCTGAGAAATGTTTGAGCAGACAACAAATTTCTCGCAATTCTGCTGCTCCAAACGCTTAACCAGAATGGCCTAGGGAAGAAATACACATACCGTCGTAATCGGGCGAGTATCTACTTTCAGATGCAAGAGTAATTTTTGGGTTTGGTTAATCCGTTCGCGAGATATGGGAGTTTGAAGCTGAGAAATGTTTGAGCCGACAACAAATTTTTCCCACTTCTGCTGCTCCAAACGCTTACCCAGAATGGCCTAGGGAAAAAATACACATACCGTTGTAATCGGGCGAGCTTCTACTATCAGATGCAAAAGGAATTTTTGGGCTTGGTCAATCCCTTCGCGAGATATGGCAGTTTGAAGCTAAGAAATGGTTGAGAAGGCAACAAATTTCTCGCAATTCTGCTGCTCCAACCGCTTAACCAGAATGGCCTAGGGAATAAATACGCATACCGTTGTAATCGGGCTAGTTTCTACTTTCAGACGCAGCAGGAATTTTTGGGTTTGGTCCATCCGTTCGCGAGATATGGGAGTTTGAAGCTAAGAAATGATTGAGAAGGCAACAAATTTTTCGCAATTCTGCTGCTCCAAACGCTTAACCAGAATGGCCTAGGGCAAAAGTACATATTCCGTTGTAATCGGGCGAGTTTCTACCTTCTGACGCAGCAGGAATTTTTCGGCTTGGTCAAACCGTTCGCGAGATATTGGAGTTTGAAGCTAAGGAATGGTTGAGAAGACAACAAATTTTTCCCACTTCTGCTGCTCCAACCGCTTAACCAGAATGGCCTAGGGAAGAAATACACATACCGTTGTAATCGGGCGAGTTTCTACTTTCAGACGCAACAGGAATTTTTGGGTTTGGTCAATCCGTTCGCGAGAAATGGGAATTTGAAGCTAAGAAATGGTTGAGAAGGCAACAAATTTTTCGCACTTCTGCTGCTCGAAAAGCTTAACCAGAATGGGCTAGGGAAAAAATACACTTTCCTTTGTAATCGGGCGAGTTTCTACTTTCAGACGCAAGAGGAATTTTTGGGTTTGGTCAATCCTTTCGCGCGATATGGGAGTTTGAATCTAAGAAGTGGTTGAGAAGACAACAAATTTTGCGCACTTCTGCTGCTCCAAACGCTTAACCAGAATGCCCTTGGTAAAAAATACACATACCGTTGTAATCGGGCGAGTTCCTACTTTCAGGCGCAATAGGAATTTTTGTGTTTGGTCAATCTGTTCGCGAGACATGGGAGTTTGAAGCTAAGAAATGGTTGAGAAGGCAACAAATTTTGCCCAATTCTGCTGCTCCAAACGTTTAACAAGGATGGCCTAGAAAAAAAATACACATACCGTTGTAATCTGGCGAGTTTCTACTTTCAGACGCAGCAGGAGTTTTTGGGTTTGGTCAATCCGTTCGCGAGATATGGGAGTTTGAAGCTAAGAAATGGTAGAGAAGGCAACAAATTTTTCGCAATTCTGCGGCTCCAAACGATTAACCAGAATGGCCTAGGGAAAAAATACACATACCGTTGTAATCGGGCGAGTTTCTACTTTCAGACGCAACAGGAATTTTGGGTTTGGTCAATCCGTTCGCGAGATACGGGAGCTTAAATCTAAGAAATGGTTGAGAAGGCAACAAATTTCTCGCAATTCTGCTGCTCCAAACGCTTAACCAGAATGGCCTAGGGAAGAAATACACATACCGTCGTAATCGGGCGAGTATCTACTTTCAGATGCAAGAGTAATTTTTGGGTTTGGTTAATCCGTTCGCGAGATATGGGAGTTTGAAGCTGAGAAATGTTTGAGCAGACAACAAATTTTTCCCACTTCTGCTGCTCCAAACGCTTACCCAGAATGGCCTAGGGAAAAAATACACATACCGTTGTAATCGGGCTAGTTTCTACTTTCAGACGCAGCAGGAATTTTTGGGTTTGGTCCATCCGTTCGCGAGATATGGGAGTTTGAAGCTAAGAAATGATTGAGAAGGCAACAAATTTTTCGCAATTCTGCTGCTCCAAACGCTTAACCAGAATGGCCTAGGGCAAAAGTACATATTCCGTTGTAATCGGGCGAGTTTCTACCTTCTGACGCAGCAGGAATTTTTCGGCTTGGTCAAACCGTTCGCGAGATATTGGAGTTTGAAGCTAAGGAATGGTTGAGAAGACAACAAATTTTTCCCACTTCTGCTGCTCCAACCGCTTAACCAGAATGGCCTAGGGAAAAAATACACATACCGTTGTAATCGGGCGAGTTTCTACTTTCAGACGCAACAGGAATTTTTGGGTTTGGTCAATCCGTTCGCGAGAAATGGGAATTTGAAGCTAAGAAATGGTTGAGAAGGCAACAAATTTTTCGCACTTCTGCTGCTCGAAACGCTTAACCAGAATGGGCTAGGGAAAAAATACACTTTCCTTTGTAATCGGGCGAGTTTCTACTTTCAGACGCAAGAGGAATTTTTGGGTTTGGTCAATCCTTTCGCGCGATATGGGAGTTTGAATCTAAGAAGTGGTTGAGAAGACAACAAATTTTGCGCACTTCTGCTGCTCCAAACGCTTAACCAGAATGCCCTTGGTAAAAAATACAGATACCGTTGTAATCGGGCGAGTTCCTACTTTCAGGCGCAATAGGAATTTTTGTGTTTGGTCAATCTGTTCGCGAGACATGGGAGTTTGAAGCTAAGAAATGGTTGAGAAGGCAACAAATTTTGCCCAATTCTGCTGCTCCAAACGTTTAACAAGAATGGCCTAGGGAAAAAATACACATACCGTTGTAATCGGGCGAGTTTCTACTTTCAGACGCAACAGGAATTTTGGGTTTGGTCAATCCGTTCGCGAGATACGGGAGCTTAAATCTAAGAAATGGTTGAGAAGGCAACAAATTTCTCGCAATTCTGCTGCTCCAAACGCTTAACCAGAATGGCCTAGGGAAGAAATACACATACCGTCGTTATCGGGCGAGTATCTACTTTCAGATGCAAGAGTAATTTTTGGGTTTGGTTAATCCGTTCGCGAGATATGGGAGTTTGAATCTGAGAAATGTTTGAGCAGACAACAAATTTTTCCCACTTCTGCTGCTCCAAACGCTTACCCAGAATGGCCTAGGGAAAAAATACACATACCGTTGTAATCGGGCGAGAATCTACTTTCAGATGCAAGAGGAATTGTTGGGCTTGGTCAAACCGTTCGCGAGAAATGGGAATTTGAAGCTAAGAAATGGTTGAGAAGGCAACAAATTTTGCCCAATTCTGCTGCTCCAAACGTTTAACAAGAATGGCCTAGAAAAAAAATACACATACCGTTGTAATCTGGCGAGTTTCTACTTTCAGACGCAGCAGGAGTTTTTGGGTTTGGTCAATCCGTTCGCGAGATATGGTAGTTTGAAGCTAGAAATGGTAGAGAAGGCAACAAATTTTTCGCAATTCTGCGGCTCCAAACGATTAACCAGAATGGCCTAGAAAAAAAATTCACATACCGTTGTAATCTGGCGAGTTTCTACTTTCAGACGCAGCAGGAGTTTTTGGGTTTGGTCAATCCGTTCGCGAGATATGGGAGTTTGAAGCTAAGAAATGGTTGAGAAGGCAACAAATTTTTCGCAATTCTGCGGCTCCAAACGATTAACCAGAATGGCCTAGGGAAAAAATACACATACCTTTGTAATCGGGCGAGTTTCTACTTTCAGACGCAACAGGAATTTTTGGGTTTGGTCAATCCGTTCGCGAGATATGGGAGTTTGAAGCTAAGAAATGGTTGAGCAGACAACAAATTTTTCCCACTTCTGCTGATCCAAACGCTTAACCAGAATGGCCTAGGGAAGAAATACACATACCGTTGTAATCGGGCGAGAATCTACTTTCAGATGCAAGAGGAATTGTTGGGCTTGGTCAAACCGTTCGCGAGATATTGGAGTATGAAGCTAAGAAATGGTTGGGAAGACAACAAATTTTTCCCACTTCTGCTGCTCCAAACGCTTACCCAGAATGGCCTAGGGAAAAAATACATATACCGTTGTAATCGGGCGAGTTTCTACTTTCAGACGCAGCAGGAATTTTTCGGCTTGGTCAAACCGTTCGCGAGATATTGGAGTTTGAAGCTAAGAAATGGTTGAGAAGACATCAAATTTTGCGCACTTCTGCTGCTCCAAACGCTTAACCAGAATGGCCTAGCGAAAACATACACATACCGTTGTAATCGTGCGACTTTCGTTTCAGATGCAAGAGGAATTTTTGGGCTTGTCAATCCGTTCGCGAGATATGGGCGTTTGAAGCTAAGGAATGGTTGAGAAGAAGGCAACAAATTTTTCGCAATTCTGCTGCTCCAAACGCTTAACCAGAATGGCTAAGGGAAAAAATACATATACCGTTGTAATCGGGCGAGTTTCTACTTTCAGAAGCAGCAGGAATTTTTGGGCTTGGTCAAACCGTTTGCGAGATATGGGAGTTTGAATCTAAGAAATGGTTGAGAAGGCGACAAATTTTTCGCACTTCTGCTGCTCCAAACGCTTAAACAGAATGGCCTAGGGAAAAGAAACACATACCGTTGTAATCGTGCGAGTTTCTACTTTCAGATGCAAGAGTAATTTTTGGGTTTGGTTAATCCGTTCGCGAGATATGGGAGTTTGAATCTGAGAAATGTTTGAGCAGACAACAAATTTTTCCCACTTCTGCTGCTCCAAACGTTTACCCAAAATGGCCTAGGGAAAAAATACACATACCGTTGTAATCGGGCGAGAATCTACTTTCAGATGCAAGAGGAATTGTTGGGCTTGGTCAAACCGTTCGGGAGATATTGGAGTTTGAAGCTAAGAAATGGTTGGGAAGACAACAAATTTTTCCCACTTCTGCGGCTCCAAACGCTTACCCAGAATGGCCTAGGGAAAAAATACATATACCGTTGTAATCGGGCGAGTTTCTACTTTCAGACGCAGCAGGAATTTTTCGGCTTGGTCAAACCGTTCGCGAGATATGGGCGTTTGAAGCTAAGAAATGGTTGAGAAGGCAACAAATTTTGCGCAATTCTGCAGCTCCAAACGTTTAACAAGAATGGCCTAGAAAAAAAATTCACATACCGTTGTAATCTGGCGAGTTTCTACTTTCAGACGCAGCAGGAGTTTTTGGGTTTGGTCAATCCGTTCGCGAGATATGGGAGTTTGAAGCTAAGAAATGGTTGAGAAGGAAACAAATTTTTCGCACTTCTGCTGCTCCAAACGCTTAACCAGAATGGCCTAGGGAAAAAACACACTTACCTTTGTAATCGGGCGAGTTTCTACTTTCAGACGCAACAGGAATTTTTGGGTTTGGTCAATCCGTCCGCGAGATATGGGAATTTGAAGCTAAGAAATGGTTGAGAAGACAACAAATTTTGCGCACTTCTGCTGCCCCAAACGCTTAACCAGAATGGCCTAGGGAAAAACTACACATACCATTGTAATCGGGCGAGTTTCTACTTTCAGACGCAGCAGGATTTTATGGGATTGGTCAACCCGTTCGCGAGATATGGGAGTTTGAAGTTAAGAAATGGTTGAGAAGGGAACAAATTTTTCGCAATTCTGCTGCACCAAACGCTTAACCAGAATGGCCTAGGGAAAAAATACACATACCTTTGTAATCGGGCGAGTCTCTACTTTCAGACGCAGCAGGAATTTTTGGGTTTGGTCAATCCGTTCGCGAGAAATGGGAGTTTGAAGCTAAGAAATGGTTGAGAAGACAACAAATTTTGCGCACTTCTGCTTCCCCAAACGCTTAACCAGAAGGGCCTAGGGAAAAACTACACATACCATTGTAATCGGGCGAGTTTCTACCTTCAGACGCAACAGGAATTTTTGGGTTTGGTCAATCCGTTCGCGAGATATGGGAGTTTGAAGCTAAGAAATGGTTGAGAAGACAACAAATTTTGCGCACTTCTGCTTCCCCAAACGCTTAACCAGAAGGGCCTAGGGAAAAAATTCACATACCGTTGTAATCGGGCGAGTTTCTACTTTCAGACGCAACAGGAATTTTTGGGTTTGGTCAATCCGTTCGCGAGAAATGGGAGTTTGAAGCTAAGAAATGGTTGAGAAGGCAACAAATTTTTCGCAATTCTGCTGCTCCAAACGCTTAACCAGAATGGCCTAGGGAAAAAATAAACTTACCTTTGTAATCGGGCTAGTTTCTAGTTTCAGACGCAGCAGGAATTTTTGGGCTTGGTCAAACCGTTCGCGAGATATGGGAGTTTGAAGCTAAGAAATGGTTGAGAAGGCAACAAATTTTTCGCACTTCTGCTGCTCCAAACGCTTAACCAGAATAGCCTAGGGATAAAATGCACATATCGTTGTAATCGGGCGAGTGTCTACTTTCAGATGCAAGAGTAATTTTTGGGTTTGGTTAATCCGTTCGCGAGATATGTGAGTTTGAAGCTAAGAAATGGTTGAGCAGACAACAAATTTTTCCCACTTCTGCTGCTCCAAACGCTTAACCAGAATGGCCTAGGGAAAAAGTACATATACCGTTGTAATCGTGCGAGTTTCTACTTTCAGACGCAACAGGAATTTTTGGGTTTGGTCAATCCGTTCGCGAGATATGGGAGTTTGAAGCTATGAAATGGTTGAGAAGACAACAAATTTTGCGCACTTCTGCTGCTCCAAACGCTCAACCAGAATGGCCTAGGGAAAAACTACACATACCGTTGTAATCGGGCTAGTTTCTAGTTTCAGACGCAGCAGGAATTTTTGGGCTTGGTCAATCCGTTCGCGAGATATAGGAGTTTGAAGCTAAGAAATGGTTGAGAAGGCAACAAATTGTTCGCACTTCTGCTGCTCCAAACGCTTAAGCAGAATGGCCTAGGGAAAAAATGCACACATCGCTGTAATCGGGCGAGTGTCTACTTTCAGATGCAAGAGTAATTTTTGGGTTTGGTTAATCCGTTCGCGAGATATGTGAGTTTGAAGCTAAGAAATGGTTGAGCAGACAACAAATTTTTCCACTTCTGCTGCTCCAAACGCTTAACCAGAATGGCCTAGGGAAAAAGTACATATACCGTTGTAATCGGGCGAGTTTCTACTTTCAGACGCAGCAGGAATTTTTGGGCTTGGTCAAACCGTTCGCGTGATATGGTAGTTTGAAGCTAAGAAATGGTTGAGGAGGCAACAAATTTTGCGCACTTCTGCTGCTCCAAACGCTTAACCAGACTGGCCTAGGGAAAAAATACACATACCTTTGTAATCGGGCGAGTCTCTACTTTCAGACGCAACAGGAAATTTTGGGTGTCGTCAATCCGTTCACGAGATATGGGTGTTTGAAGCTAAGAAATGGTTGAGAAGACAACAAATTTTGCGCACTTCTGCTTCCCCAAAAGCTTAACTAGAAGGGCCTAGGGAAGAAATACACATACCGTTGTAATCGGGCGAGTTTTTACTTTCAGACGCAGCAGGAATTTTTGGGTTTGGTCAATCCGTTCGCGAGAAATGGGAGTTTGATGCTAAGAAATGGTTGAGAAGGAAACAAATTTTTCGCACTTCTGCTGCTCCAAACGCTTAACCAGAATGGCCTAGGGAAAAAATACACTTACCTTTGTAATCGGGCGAGTTTCTACTTTCAGACGCAACAGGAATTTTTGGGTTTGGTCAATCCGTCCGCGAGATATGGGAATTTGAAGCTAAGAAATGGTTGAGCAGACAACAAATTTTTCCCACTTCTGCTGCTCCAAACGCTTAACCAGAATGGCCTAGGGAAAAAGTACATATACCGTTGTAATCGTGCGAGTTTCTACTTTCAGACGCAACAGGAATTTTTGGGTTTGGTCAATCCGTTCGCGAGATATGGGAGTTTGAAGCTATGAAATGGTTGAGAAGACAACAAATTTTGCGCACTTCTGCTGCTCCAAACGCTCAACCAGAATGGCCTAGGGAAAAACTACACATACCGTTGTAATCGGGCTAGTTTCTAGTTTCAGACGCAGCAGGAATTTTTGGGCTTGGTCAATCCGTTCGCGAGATATAGGAGTTTGAAGCTAAGAAATGGTTGAGAAGGCAACAAATTGTTCGCACTTCTGCTGCTCCAAACGCTTAAGCAGAATGGCCTAGGGAAAAAATGCACACATCGCTGTAATCGGGCGAGTGTCTACTTTCAGATGCAAGAGTAATTTTTGGGTTTGGTTAATCCGTTCGCGAGATATGTGAGTTTGAAGCTAAGAAATGGTTGAGCAGACAACAAATTTTTCCACTTCTGCTGCTCCAAACGCTTAACCAGAATGGCCTAGGGAAAAAGTACATATACCGTTGTAATCGGGCGAGTTTCTACTTTCAGACGCAGCAGGAATTTTTGGGCTTGGTCAAACCGTTCGCGTGATATGGTAGTTTGAAGCTAAGAAATGGTTGAGGAGGCAACAAATTTTGCGCACTTCTGCTGCTCCAAACGCTTAACCAGACTGGCCTAGGGAAAAAATACACATACCTTTGTAATCGGGCGAGTCTCTACTTTCAGACGCAACAGGAAATTTTGGGTGTCGTCAATCCGTTCACGAGATATGGGTGTTTGAAGCTAAGAAATGGTTGAGAAGACAACAAATTTTGCGCACTTCTGCTTCCCCAAAAGCTTAACTAGAAGGGCCTAGGGAAGAAATACACATACCGTTGTAATCGGGCGAGTTTTTACTTTCAGACGCAGCAGGAATTTTTGGGTTTGGTCAATCCGTTCGCGAGAAATGGGAGTTTGATGCTAAGAAATGGTTGAGAAGGAAACAAATTTTTCGCACTTCTGCTGCTCCAAACGCTTAACCAGAATGGCCTAGGGAAAAAATACACTTACCTTTGTAATCGGGCGAGTTTCTACTTTCAGACGCAACAGGAATTTTTGGGTTTGGTCAATCCGTCCGCGAGATATGGGAATTTGAAGCTAAGAAATGGTTGAGCAGACAACAAATTTTTCCCACTTCTGCTGCTCCAAACGCTTAACCAGAATGGCCTAGGGAAAAAGTACATATACCGTTGTAATCGTGCGAGTTTCTACTTTCAGACGCAACAGGAATTTTTGGGTTTGGTCAATCCGTTCGCGAGATATGGGAGTTTGAAGCTATGAAATGGTTGAGAAGACAACAAATTTTGCGCACTTCTGCTGCTCCAAACGCTCAACCAGAATGGCCTAGGGAAAAACTACACATACCGTTGTAATCGGGCTAGTTTCTAGTTTCAGACGCAGCAGGAATTTTTGGGCTTGGTCAATCCGTTCGCGAGATATAGGAGTTTGAAGCTAAGAAATGGTTGAGAAGGCAACAAATTGTTCGCACTTCTGCTGCTCCAAACGCTTAAGCAGAATGGCCTAGGGAAAAAATGCACACATCGCTGTAATCGGGCGAGTGTCTACTTTCAGATGCAAGAGTAATTTTTGGGTTTGGTTAATCCGTTCGCGAGATATGTGAGTTTGAAGCTAAGAAATGGTTGAGCAGACAACAAATTTTTCCACTTCTGCTGCTCCAAACGCTTAACCAGAATGGCCTAGGGAAAAAGTACATATACCGTTGTAATCGGGCGAGTTTCTACTTTCAGACGCAGCAGGAATTTTTGGGCTTGGTCAAACCGTTCGCGTGATATGGTAGTTTGAAGCTAAGAAATGGTTGAGGAGGCAACAAATTTTGCGCACTTCTGCTGCTCCAAACGCTTAACCAGACTGGCCTAGGGAAAAAATACACATACCTTTGTAATCGGGCGAGTCTCTACTTTCAGACGCAACAGGAAATTTTGGGTGTCGTCAATCCGTTCACGAGATATGGGTGTTTGAAGCTAAGAAATGGTTGAGAAGACAACAAATTTTGCGCACTTCTGCTTCCCCAAAAGCTTAACTAGAAGGGCCTAGGGAAGAAATACACATACCGTTGTAATCGGGCGAGTTTTTACTTTCAGACGCAGCAGGAATTTTTGGGTTTGGTCAATCCGTTCGCGAGAAATGGGAGTTTGATGCTAAGAAATGGTTGAGAAGGAAACAAATTTTTCGCACTTCTGCTGCTCCAAACGCTTAACCAGAATGGCCTAGGGAAAAAATACACTTACCTTTGTAATCGGGCGAGTTTCTACTTTCAGACGCAACAGGAATTTTTGGGTTTGGTCAATCCGTCCGCGAGATATGGGAATTTGAAGCTAAGAAATGGTTGAGAAGACAACAAATTTTGCGCACTTCTGCTGCCCCAAACGCTTAACCAGAATGGCCTAGGGAAAAACTACACATACCATTGTAATCGGGCGAGTTTCTACTTTCAGACGCAGCAGGATTTTATGGGATTGGTCAACCCGTTCGCGAGATATGGGAGTTTGAAGTTAAGAAATGGTTGAGAAGGGAACAAATTTTTCGCAATTCTGCTGCACCAAACGCTTAACCAGAATGGCCTAGGGAAAAAATACACATACCTTTGTAATCGGGCGAGTCTCTACTTTCAGACGCAGCAGGAATTTTTGGGTTTGGTCAATCCGTTCGCGAGAAATGGGAGTTTGAAGCTAAGAAATGGTTGAGAAGACAACAAATTTTGCGCACTTCTGCTTCCCCAAACGCTTAACCAGAATGGCCTAGGGAAAAAATACACTTACCTTTGTAATCGGGCGAGTTTCTACTTTCAGACGCAACAGGAATTTTTGGGTTTGGTCAATCCGTTCGCGAGATATGGGAGTTTGAAGCTAAGAAATGGTTGAGAAGACAACAAATTTTGCGCACTTTGGCTTCCCCAAACGCTTAACCAGAAGGGCCTAGGGAAAAACTACACATACCATTGTAATCGGGCGAGTTTCTACCTTCAGACGCAACAGGAATTTTAGGGTTTGGTCAATCCGTTCGCGAGATATGGGAGTTTGAAGCTAAGAAATGGTTGAGAAGACAACAAATTTTGCGCACTTCTGCTTCCCCAAACGCTTATCCAGAATGGCCTAGGGAAAAAGTACATATACCGTTGTAATCGGGCGAGTTTCTACTTTCAGACGCAGCAGGAATTTTTGGGCTTGGTCAAACCGTTCGCGTGATATGGTAGTTTGAAGCTAAGAAATGGTTGAGGAGGCAACAAATTTTTCGCAATTCTGCTGCTCCAAACGCTTAACCAGACTGGCCTAGGGAAAAAATACACTTACCTTTGTAATCGGGCGAGTTTCTACTTTCAGACGCAACAGGAATTTTTGGGTTTGGTCAATCCGTTCGCGAGATATGGGAGTTTGAAGCTAAGAAATGGTTGAGAAGACAACAAATTTTGCGCACTTCTGCTTCCCCAAACGCTTAACCAGAAGGGCCTAGGGAAAAACTACACATACCATTGTAATCGGGCGAGTTTCTACCTTCAGACGCAACAGGAATTTTTGGGTTTGGTCAATCCGTTCGCGAGATATGGGAGTTTGAAGCTAAGAAATGGTTGAGAAGACAACAAATTTTGCGCACTTCTGCTTCCCCAAACGCTTAACCAGAAGGGCCTAGGGAAAAAATACACATACCATTGTAATCGGGCGAGTTTCTACCTTCAGACGCAACAGGAATTTTTGGGTTTGGTCAATCCGTTCGCGTGATATGGTAGTTTGAAGCTAAGAAATGGTTGAGGAGGCAACAAACTTTTCGCACTTCTGCTGCTCCAAACGCTAAACCAGAATGGCCTAGGGAAAAAATACACATACCTTTGTAATCGGGCGAGTTTCTACTTTCAGACGCAACAGGAATTTTTGGGTTTATTCAATCCGTTCGCGAGATATGGGAGTTTGAAGCTAAGAAATGTTTGAGACGACAACAAATTTTGCGCACTTCTGCTGCTCCAAACGCTTAACCAGACTGGCCTAGGGAAAAAATACACTTACCTTTGTAATCGGGCGAGTTTCTACTTTCAGACGCAACAGGAATTTTTGGGTGTCGTCAATCCGTTCACGAGATATGGGTGTTTGAAGCTAAGAAATGGTTGAGAAGACAACAAATTTTGCGCACTTCTGCTGCCCCAAACGCTTAACCAGAATGGCCTAGGGAAAAACTACACATACCGTTGTAATCGGGCGAGTATCTACTTTCAGATGCAAGAGGAATTTTTGGGCTTGGTCAATCCGGTCGCGAGATATGGGCGTTTGAAGCTAAGAAATGTTTGAAAAGGCAACAAATTTCTCGCAATTCTGCTGCTCCAAACGCTTAACCAGAATGGCCTGGGGAATAAATACACATACCGTTGTAACCGGGCTAGTTTCTACTTTCAGACGCAGCAGAAATTTCTGGGCTTGGTCAAACCGTTCGCGAGATATGGGAATTTGAAGCTAAGAAATGGTTGAGAAGGCAACAAATTTTTCGCACTTCTGCTGCTCCAAACGCTTAACAAGAATGGCCTAGGGAGAAAATACACATACCGCTGCAATCGGGCGAGTTTCTACTTTCAGACGCAGCAGGAATTTTTGGGTTTGGTCAATCCGTTCGCGAGAAATGGGAGTTTGAAGTTAAGAAATGGTTGAGAAGGGAACAAATTTTTCGCACTTCTGCTGCTCCAAACGCTTAACCAGAATGGCCTAGGGAAAAAATACATTTACCTTTGTAATCGGGCGAGTTTCTACTTTCAGACGCAACAGGAATTTTTGGGTTTGGTCAATCCGTTCGCGAGATATGGGAGTTTGAAGCTATGAAATGTTTGAGAAGACAACAAATTTTGCGCACTTCTGCTGCTCCAAACGCTCAACCAGAATGGCCTAGGGAAAAACTACACATACCGTTGTAATCGGGCTAGTTTCTAGTTTCAGACGCAGCAGGAATTTTTAGGCTTGGTCAAACCGTTCGTGAGATATGGGAGTTTGAAGCTAAGAAATGGTTGAGAAGGCAACAAATTTTTCGCACTTCTGCTGCTCCAAACGCTTAACCAGAATGGCCTAGGGAAAAAGTACATATACCGTTGTAATCGGGCGAGTTTCTACTTTCAGACGCAGCAGGAATTTTTGGGCTTGGTCAAACCGTTCGCGTGATATGGTAGTTTGAAGCTAAGAAATGGTTGAGGAGGCAACAAATTTTTCGCAATTCTGCTGCTCCAAACGCTAAACCAGAATGGCCTAGGGAAAAAATACACATACCTTTGTAATCGGGCGAGTTTCTACTTTCAGACGCAACAGGAATTTTTGGGTGTCGTCAATCCGTTCACGAGATATGGGTGTTTGAAGCTAAGAAATGGTTGAGAAGACAACAAATTTTGCGCACTTCTGCTTCACCAAAAGCTTAACTAGAAGGGCCTAGGGAAGAAATACACATACCGTTGTAATCGGGCGAGTTTTTACTTTCAGACGCAGCAGGAATTTTTGGGTTTGGTCAATCCGATCGCGAGAAATGGGAGTTTGATGCTAAGAAATGGTTGAGAAGGCAACAAATTTTTCGCACTTCTGCTGCCCCAAACGCTTAACCAGAATGGCCTAGGGAAAAACTACACATACCATTGTAATCGGGCGAGTTTCTACTTTCAGACGCAGCAGGATTTTATGGGATTGGTCAACCCGTTCGCGAGATATGGGAGTTTGAAGTTAAAAAATGGTTGAGAAGGGAACAAATTTTTCGCAATTCTGCTGCACCAAACGCTTAACCAGAATGGCCTAGGGAAAAAATACACATACCTTTGTAATCGGGCGAGTTTCTACTTTCAGACGCAACAGGAATTTTTGGGTTTGGTCAATCCGTTCGCGAGATATGGAAGTTTGAAGCTAAGAAATGGTTGAGAAGACAACAAATTTTGCGCACTTCGGCTTCCCCAAACGCTTAACCAGAAGGGCCTAGGGAAAAACTACACATACCATTGTGATCGGGCGAGTTTCTACCTTCAGACGCAACAGGAATTTTAGGGTTTGGTCAATCCGTTCGCGAGATATGGGAGTTTGAAGCTAAGAAATGGTTGGGAAGACAACAAATTTTGCGCACTTCTGCTTCCCCAAACGCTTAACCAGAAGGGCCTAGGGAAAAAATACACATACCGTTGTAATTGGGCGAGTTTCTACTTTCAGACGCAGCAGGAATTTTTGGGTTTGGTCAATCCGTTCGCGAGAAATGGGAGTTTGAAGCTAAGAAATGGTTGAGCAGACAACAAATTTTTCCCACTTCTGCTGCTCCAAACGCTTAACCAGAATGGCCTAGGGAAAAAGTACATATACCGTTGTAATCGTGCGAGTTTCTACTTTCAGACGCAGCAGGAATTTTTGGGCTTGGTCAAACCGTTCGCGTGATATGGTAGTTTGAAGCTAAGAAATGGTTGAGGAGGCAACAAACTTTTCGCACTTCTGCTGCTCCAAACGCTAAACCAGAATGGCCTAGGGAAAAAATACACATACCTTTGTAATCGGGCGAGTTTCTACTTTCAGACGCAACAGGAATTTTTGGGTTTATTCAATCCGTTCGCGAGATATGGGAGTTTGAAGCTAAGAAATGTTTGAGACGACAACAAATTTTGCGCACTTCTGCTGCTCCAAACGCTTAACCAGACTGGCCTAGGGAAAAAATACACTTACCTTTGTAATCGGGCGAGTTTCTACTTTCAGACGCAACAGGAATTTTTGGGTGTCGTCAATCCGTTCACGAGATATGGGTGTTTGAAGCTAAGAAATGGTTGAGAAGACAACAAATTTTGCGCACTTCTGCTGCCCCAAACGCTTAACCAGAATGGCCTAGGGAAAAAATACACTTACCTTTGTAATCGGGCTTGTTTCTAGTTTCAGGCGCAGCAGGAATTTTTGGGCTTGGTCAAACCGTTCGCGAGATATGGGAGTTTGAAGCTAAGAAATGGTTGAGAAGGCAACAAATTTTTCGCACTTCTGCTGCTCCAAACACTTAACCAGAATGGCCTAGGGAAAAAATGCACATATCGTTGTAATCGGGCGAGTGTCTACTTTCAGATGCAAGAGTAATTCTTGGGTTTGGTTAATCCGTTCGCGAGATATGTGAGTTTGAAGCTACGAAATGGTTGAGCAGACAACAAATTTTTCCCACTTCTGCTGCTCCAAACGCTTAACCAGAATGGCCTAGGGAAAAAGTACATATACCGTTGTAATCGTGCGAGTTTCTACTTTCAGACGCAGCAGGAATTTTTGGGCTTGGTCAAACCGTTCGCGTGATATGGTAGTTTGAAGCTAAGAAATGGTTGAGGAGGCAACAAACTTTTCGCACTTCTGCTGCTCCAAACGCTAAACCAGAATGGCCTAGGGAAAAAATACACATACCTTTGTAATTGGGCGAGTTTCTACTTTCAGACGCAACAGGAATTTTTGGGTTTATTCAATCCGTTCGCGAGATATGGGAGTTTGAAGCTAAGAAATGTTTGAGACGACAACAAATTTTGCGCACTTCTGCTGCTACAAACGCTTAACCAGACTGGCCTAGGGAAAAAATACACTTACCTTTGTAATCGGGCGAGTTTCTACTTTCAGACGCAACAGGAATTTTTGGGTGTCGTCAATCCGTTCACGAGATATGGGTGTTTGAAGCTAAGAAATGGTTGAGAAGACAACAAATTTTGCGCACTTCTGCTGCCCCAAACGCTTAACCAGAATGGCCTAGGGAAAAACTACACATACCATTGTAATCGGGCGAGTTTCTACCTTCAAACGCAACAGGAACTTTTGGGTTTATTCAATCCGTTCGCGAGATATGGGAGTTTGAAGCTAAGAAATGGTTGAGAAGACAACAAATTTTGCGCACTTCTGCTGCTCCAAACGCTTAACCAGACTGGCCTAGGGAAAAAATACACATACCGTTGTAATCGGGCGAGTATCTTCTTTCAGATGCAAGAGGAATTTTTGGGCTTGGTCAATCCGGTCGCGAGATATGGGCGTTTGAAGCTAAGAAATGTTTGAAAAGGCAACAAATTTCTCGCAATTCTGCTGCTCCAAACGCTTAACCAGAATGGCCTGGGGAATAAATACACATACCTTTGTAACCGGGCTAGTTTCTACTTTCAGACGCAGCAGGAATTTCTGGGCTTGGTCAAACCGTTCGCGAGATATGGGAATTTGAAGCTACGAAATGGTTGAGAAGGCAACAAATTTTTCGCACTTCTGCTGCTCCAAACGCTTAACAAGAATGGCCTAGGGAGAAAATACGCATACCGCTGCAATCGGGCGAGTTTCTACTTTCAGACGCAGCAGGAATTTTTGGGTTTGGTCAATCCGTTCGCGAGAAATGGGAGTTTGAAGCTAAGAAATGGTTGAGAAAGCAACAAATTTTTCGCACTTCTGCTGCTCCAAACGCTTAACCAGAATGGCCTAGGGAAAAAATACACTTACCTTTGTAATCGGGCGAGTTTCTACTTTCAGACGCAACAGGAATTTTTGGGTTTGTTCAATCCGTTCGCGAGATATGGGAGTTTGTAGCTATGAAATGTTTGAGAAGACAACAAATTTTGCGCACTTCTGCTGCTCCAAACGCTCAACCAGAATGGCCTAGGGAAAAAGTACATATACCGTTGTAATCGGGCGAGTTTCTACTTTCAGACGCAGCAGGAATTTTTGGGCTTGGTCAAACCGTTCGCGTGATATGGTAGTTTGAAGCTAAGAAATGGTTGAGGAGGCAACAAATTTTGCGCACTTCTGCTTCCCCAAAAGCTTAACTAGAAGGGCCTAGGGAAGAAATACACATACCGTTGTAATCGGGCGAGTTTTTACTTTCAGACGCAGCAGGAATTTTTGGGTTTGGTCAATCCGTTCGCGAGAAATGGGAGTTTGATGCTAAGAAATGGTTGAGAAGGCAACAAATTTTTCGAACTTCTGCTGCTCCAAACGCTCAACCAGACTGGCCTAGGGAAAAAATACACATACCTTTGTAATCGGGCGAGTCTCTACTTTCAGACGCAACAGGAATTTTTGGGTGTCGTCAATCCGTTCACGAGATATGGGTGTTTGAAGCTAAGAAATGGTTGAGAAGACAACAAATTTTGCGCACTTCTGCTTACCCAAAAGCTTAACTAGAAGGGCCTAGGGAAGAAATACACATACCGTTGTAATCGGGCGAGTTTTTACTTTCAGACGCAGCAGGAATTTTTGGGTTTGGTCAATCCGTTCGCGAGAAATGGGAGTTTGATGCTAAGAAATGGTTGAGAAGGCAACAAATTTTTCGCACTTCTGTTGCTCCAAACGCTTAACAAGAATGGCCTAGGGAAAAAATACACTTACCTTTGTAATCGGGCGAGTTTCTACTTTCAGACGCAACAGGAATTTTTGGGTTTGGTCAATCCGTTCGCGAGATATGGGAGTTTGAAGCTAAGAAATGGTTGAGAAGACAACAAATTTTGCGCACTTTGGCTTCCCCAAACGCTTAACCAGAAGGGCCTAGGGAAAAACTACACATACCATTGTAATCGGGCGAGTTTCTACCTTCAGACGCAACAGGAATTTTAGGGTTTGGTCAATCCGTTCGCGAGATATGGGAGTTTGAAGCTAAGAAATGGTTGAGAAGACAACAAATTTTGCGCACTTCTGCTTCCCCAAACGCTTAACCAGAAGGGCCTAGGGAAAAAATACACATACCGTTGTAATTGGGCGAGTTTCTACTTTCAGACGCAGCAGGAATTTTTGGGTTTGGTCAATCCGTTCGCGAGAAATGGGAGTTTGAAGCTAAGAAATGGTTGAGAAGGCAACAAATTTTTCGCACTTCTGCTGCTCCAAACGCTTAACCAGAATGGCCTAGGGAAAAAATACACTTACCTTTGTAATCGGGCTTGTTTCTAGTTTCAGACGCAGCAGGAATTTTTGGGCTTGGTCAAACCGTTCGCGAGATATGGGTGTTTGAAGCTAAGAAATGGTTGAGAAGACAACAAATTTTGCGCACTTCTGCTTACCCAAAAGCTTAACTAGAAGGGCCTAGGGAAGAAATACACATACCGTTGTAATCGGGCGAGTTTTTACTTTCAGACGCAGCAGGAATTTTTGGGTTTGGTCAATCCGTTCGCGAGAAATGGGAGTTTGATGCTAAGAAATGGTTGAGAAGGCAACAAATTTTTCGCACTTCTGCTGCTCCAAACGCTTAACCAGAATGGCCTAGGGAAAAAATACACTTACCTTTGTAATCGGGCGAGTTTCTACTTTCAGACGCAACAGGAATTTTTGGGTTTGGTCAATCCGTTCGCGAGATATGGGAGTTTGAAGCTAAGAAATGGTTGAGAAGACAACAAATTTTGCGCACTTTGGCTTCCCCAAACGCTTAACCAGAAGGGCCTAGGGAAAAACTACACATACCATTGTAATCGGGCGAGTTTCTACCTTCAGACGCAACAGGAATTTTAGGGTTTGGTCAATCCGTTCGCGAGATATGGGAGTTTGAAGCTAAGAAATGGTTGAGAAGACAACAAATTTTGCGCACTTCTGCTTCCCCAAACGCTTAACCAGAAGGGCCTAGGGAAAAAATACACATACCGTTGTAATTGGGCGAGTTTCTACTTTCAGACGCAGCAGGAATTTTTGGGCTTGGTCAAACCGTTCGCGAGATATGGGAGTTTGAAGCTAAGAAATGGTTGAGAAGGCAACAATGTTTTCGCACTTCTGCTGCTCCAAACGCTTAACAAGAATGGCCTAGGGAGAAAATACGCATACCGCTGCAATCGGGCGAGTTTCTACTTTCAGACGCAGCAGGAATTTTTGGGTTTGGTCAATCCGTTCGCGAGAAATGGGAGTTTGAAGCTAAGAAATGGTTGAGAAAGCAACAAATTTTTCGCACTTCTGCTGCTCCAAACGCTTAACCAGAATGGCCTAGGGAAAAAATACACTTACCTTTGTAATCGGGCGAGTTTCTACTTTCAGACGCAACAGGAATTTTTGGGTTTGTTCAATCCGTTCGCGAGATATGGGAGTTTGTAGCTATGAAATGTTTGAGAAGACAACAAATTTTGCGCACTTCTGCTGCTCCAAACGCTCAACCAGAATGGCCTAGGGAAAAAGTACATATACCGTTGTAATCGGGCGAGTTTCTACTTTCAGACGCAGCAGGAATTTTTGGGCTTGGTCAAACCGTTCGCGTGATATGGTAGTTTGAAGCTAAGAAATGGTTGAGGAGGCAACAAATTTTGCGCACTTCTGCTTCCCCAAAAGCTTAACTAGAAGGGCCTAGGGAAGAAATACACATACCGTTGTAATCGGGCGAGTTTTTACTTTCAGACGCAGCAGGAATTTTTGGGTTTGGTCAATCCGTTCGCGAGAAATGGGAGTTTGATGCTAAGAAATGGTTGAGAAGACAACAAATTTTGCGCACTTCTGCTTCCCCAAACGCTTAACCAGAAGGGCCTAGGGAAAAAATACACATACCGTTGTAATTGGGCGAGTTTCTACTTTCAGACGCAGCAGGAATTTTTGGGTTTGGTCAATCCGTTCGCGAGAAATGGGAGTTTGAAGCTAAGAAATGGTTGAGAAGGCAACAAATTTTTCGCACTTCTGCTGCTCCAAACGCTTAACCAGAATGGCCTAGGGAAAAAATACACTTACCTTTGTAATCGGGCTTGTTTCTAGTTTCAGACGCAGCAGGAATTTTTGGGCTTGGTCAAACCGTTCGCGAGATATGGGTGTTTGAAGCTAAGAAATGGTTGAGAAGACAACAAATTTTGCGCACTTCTGCTTACCCAAAAGCTTAACTAGAAGGGCCTAGGGAAGAAATACACATACCGTTGTAATCGGGCGAGTTTTTACTTTCAGACGCAGCAGGAATTTTTGGGTTTGGTCAATCCGTTCGCGAGAAATGGGAGTTTGATGCTAAGAAATGGTTGAGAAGGCAACAAATTTTTCGCACTTCTGCTGCTCCAAACGCTTAACCAGAATGGCCTAGGGAAAAAATACACTTACCTTTGTAATCGGGCGAGTTTCTACTTTCAGACGCAACAGGAATTTTTGGGTTTGGTCAATCCGTTCGCGAGATATGGGAGTTTGAAGCTAAGAAATGGTTGAGAAGACAACAAATTTTGCGCACTTTGGCTTCCCCAAACGCTTAACCAGAAGGGCCTAGGGAAAAACTACACATACCATTGTAATCGGGCGAGTTTCTACCTTCAGACGCAACAGGAATTTTAGGGTTTGGTCAATCCGTTCGCGAGATATGGGAGTTTGAAGCTAAGAAATGGTTGAGAAGACAACAAATTTTGCGCACTTCTGCTTCCCCAAACGCTTAACCAGAAGGGCCTAGGGAAAAAATACACATACCGTTGTAATTGGGCGAGTTTCTACTTTCAGACGCAGCAGGAATTTTTGGGCTTGGTCAAACCGTTCGCGAGATATGGGAGTTTGAAGCTAAGAAATGGTTGAGAAGGCAACAATGTTTTCGCACTTCTGCTGCTCCAAACGCTTAACCAGAATGGCCTAGGGAAAAAATGCACATATCGTTGTAATCGGGCGAGTGTCTACTTTCAGATGCAAGAGCAATTTTTGGGTTTGGTTAATCCGTTCGCGAGATATATGAGTTTGAAGCTAAGAAATGGTTGAGCAGACAACAAATTTTTCCCACTTCTGCTGCTCCAAACGCTTAACCAGAATGGCCTAGGGAAAAAGTACATATACCGTTGTAATCGGGCGAGTTTCTACTTTCAGACGCAGCAGGAATTTTTGGGCTTGGTCAAACCGTTCGCGTGATATGGTAGTTTGAAGCTAAGAAATGGTTGAGGAGGCAACAAATTTTTCGCAATTCTGCTGCTCCAAACGCTAAACCAGAATGGCCTAGGGAAAAAATACACATACCTTTGTAATCGGGCGAGTTTCTACTTTCAGACGCAACAGGAATTTTTGGGTTTATTCAATCCGTTCGCGAGATATGGGAGTTTGAAGCTAAGAAATGGTTGAGAAGACAACAAATTTTGCGCACTTCTGCTGCTCCAAACGCTTAACCAGGATGGCCTAGGGAAAAAATACACATACCTTTGTAATCGGGCGAGTTTCTACTTTCAGACGCAACAGGAATTTTTGGGTTTGGTCAATCCGTTCGCGAGATATGGGAGTTTGAAGCTATGAAATGGTTGAGAAGACAACAAATTTTGCGCACTTCTGCTGCTCCAAACGCTCAACCAGAATGGCCTAGGGAAAAACTACACATACCGTTGTAATCGGGCTAGTTTCTAGTTTCAGACGCAGCAGGAATTTTTGGGCTTGGTCAATCCGTTCGCGAGATATAGGAGTTTGAAGCTAAGAAATGGTTGAGAAGGCAACATATTGTTCGCACTTCTGCTGCTCCAAACGCTTAAGCAGAATGGCCTAGGGAAAAAATGCACATATCGTTGTAATCGGGCTAGTTTCTACTTTCAGACGCAACAGGAATTTTTGGGTGTCGTCAATCCGTTCACGAGATATGGGTGTTTGAAGCTAAGAAATGGTTGAGAAGACAACAAATTTTGCGCACTTCTGCTTCCCCAAAAGCTTAACTAGAAGGGCCTAAGGAAGAAATACACATACCGTTGTAATCGGGCGAGTTTTTACTTTCAGACGCAGCAGGAATTTTTGGGTTTGGTCAATCCGTTCGCGAGAAATGGGAGTTTGATGCTAAGAAATGGTTGAGAAGGAAACAAATTTTTCGCAGTTCTGCTGCTCCAAACGCTTAACCAGAATGGCCTAGGGAAAAAATACACTTACCTTTGTAATCGGGCGAGTTTCTACTTTCAGACGCAACAGGAATTTTTGGGTTTGGTCAATCCGTCCGCGAGATATGGGAATTTGAAGCTAAGAAATGGTTGAGAAGACAACAAATTTTGCGCACTTCTGCTGCCCCAAACGCTTAACCAGAATGGCCTAGGGAAAAAATACACTTACCTTTGTAATCGGGCGAGTTCCTACTTTCAGACGCAACAGGAATTTTTGGGTTTGGTCAATCCGTTCGCGAGATATGGGAGTTTGAAGCTAACAAATGGTTGAGAAGACAACAAATTTTGCGCACTTTGGCTTCCCCAAACGCTTAACCAGAAGGGCCTAGGGAAAAACTACACATACCATTGTAATCGGGCGAGTTTCTACCTTCAGACGCAACAGGAATTTTAGGGTTTGGTCAATCCGTTCGCGAGATATGGGAGTTTGAAGCTAAGAAATGGTTGAGAAGACAACAAATTTTGCGCACTTCTGCTTCCCCAAACGCTTAACCAGAATGGCCTAGGGAAAAAGTACATATACCGTTGTAATCGGGCGAGTTTCTACTTTCAGACGCAGCAGGAATTTTTGGGCTTGGTCAAACCGTTCGCGTGATATGGTAGTTTGAAGCTAAGAAATGGTTGAGGAGGCAACAAATTTTTCGCAATTCTGCTGCTCCAAACGCTTAACCAGACTGGCCTAGGGAAAAAATACACTTACCTTTGTAATCGGGCGAGTTTCTACTTTCAGACGCAACAGGAATTTTTGGGTTTGGTCAATCCGTTCGCGAGATATGGGAGTTTGAAGCTAAGAAATGGTTGAGAAGACAACAAATTTTGCGCACTTCTGCTTCCCCAAACGCTTAACCAGAAGGGCCTAGGGAAAAACTACACATACCATTGTAATCGGGCGAGTTTCTACCTTCAGACGCAACAGGAATTTTTGGGTTTGGTCAATCCGTTCGCGAGATATGGGAGTTTGAAGCTAAGAAATGGTTGAGAAGACAACAAATTTTGCGCACTTCTGCTTCCCCAAACGCTTAACCAGAAGGGCCTAGGGAAAAAATACACATACCGTTGTAATCGGGCGAGTTTCTACTTTCAGACGCAACAGGAATTTTTGGGTTTGGTCAATCCGTTCGCGAGAAATGGGAGTTTGAAGCTAAGAAATGGTTGAGAAGGCAACAAATTTTTCGCACTTCTGCTGCTCCAAACGCTTAACCAGAATGGCCTAGGGAAAAAATAAACTTACCTTTGTAATCGGGCTAGTTTCTAGTTTCAGACGCAGCAGGAATTTTTGGGCTTGGTCAAACCGTTCGAGAGATATGGGAGTTTGAAGCTAAGAAATGGTTGAGAAGGCAACAAATTTTTCGCACTTCTGCTGCTCCAAACGCTTAACCAGAATGGCCTAGGGAAAAAATGCACATATCGTTGTAATCGGGCGAGTGTCTACTTTCAGATGCAAGAGTAATTTTTGGGTTTGGTTAATCCGTTCGCGAGATATGTGAGTTTGAAGCTAAGAAATGGTTGAGCAGACAACAAATTTTTCCCACTTCTGCTGCTCCAAACGCTTAACCAGAATGGCCTAGGGAAAAAGTACATATACCGTTGTAATCGTGCGAGTTTCTACTTTCAGACGCAGCAGGAATTTTTGGGCTTGGTCAAACCGTTCGCGTGATATGGTAGTTTGAAGCTAAGAAATGGTTGAGGAGGCAACAAATTTTTCGCAATTCTGCTGCTCCAAACGCTTAACCAGACTGGCCTAGGGAAAAAATACACTTACCTTTGTAATCGGGCGAGTTTCTACTTTCAGACGCAACAGGAATTTTTGGGTTTATTCAATCCGTTCGCGAGATATGGGAGTTTGAAGCTAAGAAATGTTTGAGACGACAACAAATTTTGCGCACTTCTGCTGCTCCAAACGCTTAACCAGACTGGCCTAGGGAAAAAATACACTTACCTTTGTAATCGGGCGAGTTTCTACTTTCAGACGCAACAGGAATTTTTGGGTGTCGTCAATCCGTTCACGAGATATGGGTGTTTGAAGCTAAGAAATGGCTGAGAAGACAACAAATTTTGCGCACTTCTGCTGCCCCAAACGCTTAACCAGAATGGCCTAGGGAAAAACTACACATACCATTGTAATCGGGCGAGTTTCTACCTTCAAACGCAACAGGAACTTTTGGGTTTATTCAATCCGTTCGCGAGATATGGGAGTTTGAAGCTAAGAAATGGTTGAGAAGACAACAAATTTAGCGCACTTCTGCTGCTCCAAACGCTTAACCAGACTGGCCTAGGGAAAAAATACACATACCGTTGTAATCGGGCGAGTATCTACTTTCAGATGCAAGAGGAATTTTTGGGCTTGGTCAATCCGGTCGCGAGATATGGGCGTTTGAAGCTAAGAAATGTTTGAAAAGGCAACAAATTTCTCGCAATTCTGCTGCTCCAAACGCTTAACCAGAATGGCCTGGGGAATAAATACACATACCGTTGTAACCGGGCTAGTTTCTACTTTCAGACGCAGCAGGAATTTCTGGGCTTGGTCAAACCGTTCGCGAGATATGGGAATTTGAAGCTAAGAAATGGTTGAGAAGGCAACAAATTTTTCGCACTTCTGCTGCTCCAAACGCTTAACAAGAATGGCCTAGGGAGAAAATACACATACCGCTGCAATCGGGCGAGTTTCTACTTTCAGACGCAGCAGGAATTTTTGGGTTTGGTCAATCCGTTCGCGAGAAATGGGAGTTTGAAGTTAAGAAATGGTTGAGAAGGGAACAAATTTTTCGCACTTCTGCTGCTCCAAACGCTTAACCAGAATGGCCTAGGGAAAAAATACATTTACCTTTGTAATCGGGCGAGTTTCTACTTTCAGACGCAACAGGAATTTTTGGGTTTGGTCAATCCGTTCGCGAGATATGGGAGTTTGAAGCTATGAAATGTTTGAGAAGACAACAAATTTTGCGCACTTCTGCTGCTCCAAACGCTCAACCAGAATGGCCTAGGGAAAAACTACACATACCGTTGTAATCGGGCTAGTTTCTAGTTTCAGACGCAGCAGGAATTTTTAGGCTTGGTCAAACCGTTCGTGAGATATGGGAGTTTGAAGCTAAGAAATGGTTGAGAAGGCAACAAATTTTTCGCACTTCTGCTGCTCCAAACGCTTAACCAGAATGGCCTAGGGAAAAAGTACATATACCGTTGTAATCGGGCGAGTTTCTACTTTCAGACGCAGCAGGAATTTTTGGGCTTGGTCAAACCGTTCGCGTGATATGGTAGTTTGAAGCTAAGAAATGGTTGAGGAGGCAACAAATTTTTCGCAATTCTGCTGCTCCAAACGCTAAACCAGAATGGCCTAGGGAAAAAATACACATACCTTTGTAATCGGGCGAGTTTCTACTTTCAGACGCAACAGGAATTTTTGGGTTTATTCAATCCGTTCGCGAGATATGGGAGTTTGAAGCTAAGAAATGGTTGAGAAGACAACAAATTTTGCGCAATTCTGCTGCTCCAAACGCTTAACAAGAATGGCCTAGGGAGAAAATACACATACCGCTGCAATCGGGCGAGTTTCTACTTTCAGACGCAGCAGGAATTTTTGGGTTTGGTCAATCCGTTCGCGAGATATGGGAGTTTGAAGCTATGAAATGTTTGAGAAGACAACAAATTTTGCGCACTTCTGCTGCTCCAAACGCTCAACCAGAATGGCCTAGGGAAAAACTACACATACCGTTGTAATCGGGCTAGTTTCTAGTTTCAGACGCAGCAGGAATTTTTAGGCTTGGTCAAACCGTTCGTGAGATATGGGAGTTTGAAGCTAAGAAATGGTTGAGAAGGCAACAAATTTTTCGCACTTCTGCTGCTCCAAACGCTTAACCAGAATGGCCTAGGGAAAAAGTACATATACCGTTGTAATCGGGCGAGTTTCTACTTTCAGACGCAGCAGGAATTTTTGGGCTTGGTCAAACCGTTCGCGTGATATGGTCGTTTGAAGCTAAGAAATGGTTGAGGAGGCAACAAATTTTTCGTAATTCTGCTGCTCCAAACGCTAAACCAGAATGGCCTAGGGAAAAAATACACATACCTTTGTAATCGGGCGAGTTTCTACTTTCAGACGCAACAGGAATTTTTGGGTTTATTCAATCCGTTCGCGAGATATGGGAGTTTGAAGCTAAGAAATGGTTGAGAAGACAACAAATTTTGCGCAATTCTGCTGCTCCAAACGCTTAACCAGAATGGCCTAGGGAAAAAATACACATACCTTTGTAATCGGGCGAGTTTCTACTTTCAGACGCAACAGGAATTTCTGGGTTTGGTCAATCCGTTCGCGAGATATGGGAGTTTGAAGCTAAGAAATGGATGAGAAGACAACAAATTTTGCGCACTTCGGCTTCCCCAAACGCTTAACCAGAAGGGCCTAGGGAAAAACTACACATACCATTGTAATCGGGCGAGTTTCTACCTTCAGACGCAACAGGAATTTTAGGGTTTGGTCAATCCGTTCGCGAGATATGGGAGTTTGAAGCTAAGAAATGGTTGAGAAGACAACAAATTTTGCGCACTTCTGCTTCCCCAAACGCTTAACCAGAAGGGCCTAGGGAAAAAATACACATACCGTTGTAATTGGGCGAGTTTCTACTTTCAGACGCAGCAGGAATTTTTGGGTTTGGTCAATCCGTTCGCGAGAAATGGGAGTTTGAAGCTAAGAAATGGTTGAGAAGGCAACAAATTTTTCGCACTTCTGCTGCTCCAAACGCTTAACCAGAATGGCCTAGGGAAAAAATACACTTACCTTTGTAATCGGGCTTGTTTCTAGTTTCAGACGCAGCAGGAATTTTTTGGCTTGGTCAAACCGTTCGCGAGATATGGGAGTTTGAAGCTAAGAAATGGTTGAGAAGGCAACAAATTTTTCGCACTTCTGCTGCTCCAAACGCTTAACCAGAATGGCCTAGGGAAAAAATGCACATATCGTTGTAATCGGGCGAGTGTCTACTTTCAGATGCAAGAGCAATTTTTGGGTTTGGTTAATCCGTTCGCGAGATATGTGAGTTTGAAGCTAAGAAATGGTTGAGCAGACAACAAATTTTGCGCACTTCTGCTTCCCCAAACGCTTAACCAGAATGGCCTAGGGAAAAAGTACATATACCGTTGTAATCGGGCGAGTTTCTACTTTCAGACGCAGCAGGAATTTTTGGGCTTGGTCAAACCGTTCGCGTGATATGGTAGTTTGAAGCTAAGAAATGGTTGAGAAGACAACAAATTTTGCGCACTTCTGCTTCCCCAAACGCTTAACCAGAAGGGCCTAGGGAAAAAATACACATACCGTTGTAATCGGGCGAGTTTCTACTTTCAGACGCAACAGGAATTTTTGGATTTGGTCAATCCGTTCGCGAGAAATGGGAGTTTGAAGCTAAGAAACGGTTGAGAAGGCAACAAATTTTTCGCACTTCTGCTGCTCCAAACGCTCAACCAGAATGGCCTAGGGAAAAAATAAACTTACCTTTGTAATCGGGATAGTTTCTAGTTTCAGACGCAGCAGGAATTTTTGGGCTTGGTCAAACCGTTCGCGAGATATGGGAGTTTGAAGCTAAGAAATGGTTGAGAAGGCAACAAATTTTTCGCACTTCTGCTGCTCCAAACGCTTAACCAGAATAGCCTAGGGAAAAAATGCACATATCGTTGTAATCGGGCGAGTGTCTACTTTCAGATGCAAGAGTAATTTTTGGGTTTGGTTAATCCGTTCGCGAGATATGTGAGTTTGAAGCAAAGAAATGGTTGAGCAGACAACAAATTTTTCCCACTTCTGCTGCTCCAAACGCTTAACCAGAATGGCCTAGGGAAAAAGTACATATACCGTTGTAATCGAGCGAGTTTCTACTTTCAGACGCAGCAGGAATTTTTGGGCTTGGTCAAACCGTTCGCGTGATATGGTAGTTTGAAGCTAAGAAATGGTTGAGGAGGCAACAAATTTTGCGCACTTCTGCTGCTCCAAACGCTTAACCAGACTGGCCTAGGGAAAAAATACACATACCTTTGTAATCGGGCGAGTCTCTACTTTCAGACGCAACAGGAATTTTTGGGTGCCGTCAATCCGTTCACGAGATATGGGTGTTTGAAGCTAAGAAATGGTTGAGAAGACAACAAATTTTGCGCACTTCTGCTTCCCCAAAAGCTTAACTAGAAGGGCCTAGGGAAGAAATACACATACCGTTGTAATCGGGCGAGTTTTTACTTTCAGACGCAGCAGGAATTTTTGGGTTTGGTCAATCCGTTCGCGAGAAATGGGAGTTTGATGCTAAGAAATGGTTGAGAAGGAAACAAATTTTTCGCACTTCTGCTGCTCCAAACGCTTAACCAGAATGGTCTAGGGAAAAAATACACTTACCTTTGTAATCGGGCGGGTTTCTACTTTCAGACGCAACAGGAATTTTTGGGTTTGGTCAATCCGTCCGCGAGAAATGGGAGTTTGAAGCTAAGAAATGGTTGAGAAGGCAACAAATTCTGCGCACTTCTGCTGCCCCAAACGCTTAACCAGAATGGCCTAGGGAAAAACTACACATACCATTGTAATCGGGCGAGTTTCTACTTTCAGACGCAGCAGGATTTTATGGGATTGGTCAACCCGTTCGCGAGATATGGGAGTTTGAAGTTAAGAAATGGTTGAGAAGGCAACAAATTTTTCGCAATTCTGCTGCACCAAACGCTTAACCAGAATGGCCTAGGGAAAAAATACACATACCTTTTTAATCGGGCGAGTTTCTACTTTCAGACGCAACAGGAATTTTTGGGTTTGCTCAATCCGTTCGCGAGATATGGGAGTTTGAAGCTAAGAAATGGTTGAGAAGACAACAAATTTTGCGCACTTTGGCTTCCCCAAACGCTTAACCAGAAGGGCGTAGGGAAAAACTACACACACCATTGTAATCGGGCGAGTTTCTACCTTCAGACGCAACAGGAATTTTAGGGTTTGGTCAATCCGTTCGCGAGATATGGGAGTTTGAAGCTAAGAAATGGTTGAGAAGACAACAAATTTTGCGCACTTCTGCTTCCCCAAACGCTTAACCAGAAGGGCCTAGGGAAAAAATACACATACCGTTGTAATTGGGCGAGTTTCTACTTTCAGACGCAGCAGGAATTTTTGGGTTTGGTCAATCCGTTCGCGAGAAATGGGAGTTTGAAGCTAAGAAATGGTTGAGAAGGCAACAAATTTTTCGCACTTCTGCTGCTCCAAACGCTTAACCAGAATGGCCTAGGGAAAAAATACACTTACCTTTGTAATCGGGCTTGTTTCTAGTTTCAGACGCAGCAGGAATTTTTGGGCTTGGTCAAACCGTTCGCGAGATATGGGAGTTTGAAGCTAAGAAATGGTTGAGAAGGCAACAAATTTTTCGCACTTCTGCTGCTCCAAACGCTTAACCAGAATGGCCTAGGGAAAAAATGCACATATCGTTGTAATCGGGCGAGTGTCTACTTTCAGATGCAAGAGCAATTTTTGGGTTTGGTTAATCCGTTCGCGAGATATGTGAGTTTGAAGCTAAGAAATGGTTGAGCAGACAACAAATTTTGCGCACTTCTGCTTCCCCAAACGCTTACCCAGAATGGCCTAGGGAAAAAGTACATATACCGTTGTAATCGGGCGAGTTTCTACTTTCAGACGCAGCAGGAATTTTTGGGCTTGGTCAAACCGTTCGCGTGATATGGTAGTTTGAAGCTAAGAAATGGTTGAGGAGGCAACAAATTTTTCGCAATTCTGCTGCTCCAAACGCTTAACCAGACCGGCCTAGGGAAAAAATACACTTACCTTTGTAATCGGGCGAGTTTCTACTTTCAGACGCAACAGGAATTTTTGGGTTTGGTCAATCCGTTCGCGAGATATGGGAGTTTGAAGCTAAGAAATGGTTGAGAAGACAACAAATTTTGCGCACTTCTGCTTCCCCAAACGCTTAACCAGAAGGGCCTAGGGAAAAAATAAACTTACCTTTGTAATCGGGCTAGTTTCTAGTTTCAGACGCAGCAGGAATTTTTGGGCTTGGTCAAACCGTTCGCGAGATATGGGAGTTTGAAGCTAAGAAATGGTTGAGAAGGCAACAAATTTTTCGCACTTCTGCTGCTCCAAACGCTTAACCAGAATGGCCTAGGGAAAAAATGCACATATCGTTGTAATCGGGCGAGTGTCTACTTTCAGATGCAACAGGAATTTTATGGGATTGGTCAACCCGTTCGCGAGATATGGGAGTTTGAAGTTAAGAAATGGTTGAGAAGGGGACAAATTTTTCGCAATTCTGCTGCACCAAACGCTTAACCAGAATGGCCTAGGGAAAAAATACACATACCTCTGTAATCGGGCGAGTTTCTACTTTCAGACGCAACAGGAATTTTTGGGTTTGGTCAATCCGTTCGCGAGATATGGGAATTTGAAGCTAAGAAATGGTTGAGAAGACAACAAATTTTGCGCAATTCTGCTGCCCCAAACGCTTAACCAGAATGGCCTAGGGAAAAACTACACATACCATTGTAATCGGGCGAGTTTCTACTTTCAGACGCAGCAGGATTTTATGGGATTGGTCAACCCGTTCGCGAGATATGGGAGTTTGAAGTTAAGAAATGGTTGAGAAGGGAACAAATTTTTCGCAATTCTGCTGCACCAAAGGCTTAACCAGAATGGCCTAGGGAAAAAGTACACATACCTTTGTAATCGGGCGAGTTTCTACTTTCAGACGCAACAGGAATTTTTGGGTTTGGTCAATCCGTTCGCTAGATATGGGAGTTTGAAGCTAAGAAATGGTTGAGAAGACAACAAATTTTGCGCACTTCGGCTTCCCCAAACGCTTAACCAGAAGGGCCTAGGGAAAAACTACACATACCATTGTAATCGGGCGAGTTTCTACCTTCAGACGCAACAGGAATTTTAGGGTTTGGTCAATCCGTTCGCGAGATATGGGAGTTTGAAGCTAAGAAATGGTTGAGAAGACAACAAATTTTGCGCACTTCTGCTTCCCCAAACGCTTAACCAGAAGGGCCTAGGGAAGAAATACACATACCGTTGTAATTGGGCGAGTTTCTACTTTCAGACGCAGCAGGAATTTTTGGGTTTGGTCAATCCGTTCGCGAGAAATGGGAGTTTGAAGCTAAGAAATGGTTGAGAAGGCAACAAATTTTTCGCACTTCTGCTGCTCCAAACGCTTAACCAGAATGGCCTAGGGAAAAAATACACTTACCTTTGTAATCGGGCTTGTTTCTAGTTTCAGACGCAGCAGGAATTTTTGGGCTTGGTCAAACCGTTCGCGAGATATGGGAGTTTGAAGCTAAGAAATGGTTGAGAAGGCAACAAATTTTTCGCACTTCTGCTGCTCCAAACGCTTAACCAGAATGGCCTAGGGAAAAAATGCACATATCGTTGTAATCGGGCGAGTGTCTACTTTCAGATGCAAGAGCAATTTTTGGGTTTGGTTAATCCGTTCGCGAGATATGTGAGTTTGAAGCTAAGAAATGGTTGAGCAGACAACAAATTTTTCCCACTTCTGCTGCTCCAAACGCTTAACCAGAATGGCCTAGGGAAAAAGTACACATACCGTTGTAATCGGGCGAGAATCTACCTTCAGATGCAAGAGGAATTTTTGGGCTTGGTCAGTCCGTTCGCGAGATATGGGAGTTTGAAGCTAAGAAATGGTTGAGAAGGCAACAAATTTTTCGCAATTATGAAGCTCCAAACGCTTAACCAGAATGGCCTAGGGAAAAAATACAGATACCGTTGTAATCGGGCGAGAATCTACCTTCAGATGCAAGAGGAATTTTTGGGCTTGGTCAGTCCGTTCGCGAGATATGGGAGTTTGAAGCTAAGAAATGGTTGAGAAGGCAACAAATTTTTCGCAATTATGCAGCTCCAAACGCTTAACCAGAATGGCCTAGGGAAAAAATACACTTACCCTTGTAATCGGGCGAGAATCTACTTTCAGATGTAAGAGGAATTTTTGGGCTTGGTCAATCCGTTCGCGAGATATGGCAGATTGAAGCTAAGAAATGGTTGAGAAGGCAACAAATTTTTCGCAATTATGAAGCTCCAAACGCTTAACCAGAATGGCCTAGGGAAAAAATACAGATACCGTTGTAATCGGGCGAGAATCTACCTTCAGATGCAAGAGGAATTTTTGGGCTTGGTCAGTCCGTTCGCGAGATATGGGAGTTTGAAACTAAGAAATGGTTGAGAAGGCAACAAATTTTTCGCAATTATGCAGCTCCAAACGCTTAACCAGAATGGCCTAGAGAAAAAATACACATACCGTTGTAATCGGACGAGTTCCTACCTTCAGATGCAAGAGGAATTTTTGGGCTTGGTCAGTCCGTTCGCGAGATATGGGAGTTTGAAGCTAAGAAATGGTTGAGAAGGTAACAAATTTTTCGCACTTCTGCTGCTCCAAACGCTTAACCAGAATGGCCTAGCGAAAAAATACACATACCTTTGTAATCGGGCCAGTTCCTACTTTCAGACGCAATGGGAATATTTGAGTTTGGTCAATCCGTTCGCGAGATATGGGAGTTTGAAGCTAAGAAATGGTTGAGAAGACAACAAATATTGCGCACTTCTGCTGCCCCAAACGCTTAACCAGAAGGGCCTAGGGAAAAAATACGCATACCGTTGTAATCGGGCGAGTTTCTACTTTCAGACGCAGCAGGAATTTTTGGGTTTGGCCAGTTCTTTCGCGAGATATGGGTGCTTGAAGCTAAGAAATGGTTGAGAAGGCAACAAATTTTTCGCAATTATGCAGCTCCAAACGCTTAACCAGAATGGCCTAGAGAAAAAATACACATACCGTTGTAATCGGGCGAGTATCTACTTTCAGGTGCAAGAGGAATTTTTGGGCTTGGTCAAACCGTTCGCGAGATATGGGAGTTTGAAGCTAAGAAATGGTTGAGAAGACCACAAGTTTTGCGCACTTCTGCTGCTCCAAACGCTTAACCAGAATGGCCTAGGGAAAAAATACACATACCGTTGTAATCGGGCGAGTTTCTACTTTCAGACGCAGCAGAAATTTTGGGGTTTGGTCAATCCGTTCGCGAGATATGGGAGCTTGAAGCTAAGAGTTGCTTGAGAAGCCAACAAATTTTTCGCACTTCTGCTGCTCCAAACGCTTAACCAGAATGGCCTAGGGTAAAAATGCACATACCGTTGTAATCGGGCGAGTTCCTACTTTCAGACGCAGCAGGAATTTTTGGGCTTGGTCAATCCGTTCGCGAGATATGGGAGTTTGAAGCTAAGAAATGGTTGAGAAGGCATCAAATTTTTCGCAATTCTGATGTTCCAAACGCTTAACCAGAATGGCCTAGGGAAAAGAAACACATACCGTTGTAGTCGGGCGAGTATCTACTTTCAGATGCAAGAGGAATTTTTGGTTATGGTCAATCCGTTCGCGAGATATGGGAGTTTGAAGCTAAGAAATGGTTGAGAAGGCAACAAATTTTTCGCAATTCTGCTGTGCCAAACGCTTAACCAGAATGGCCTAGGGAAAAGAAACACATACCGTTGTAATCGGGCGAGGATCTACTTTCAGCCGCAGCAGGAATTTTTGGGATCGGTCAATCCGTTCGCGAGATATGGGAGTTTGAAGCTAAGAAATGGTTGAGAAGGCAACAAATTTTTCGCAATTATGCAGCTCCAAACGCTTAACCAGAATGGCCTAGGGAAAAAATACACATACCGTTGTAATCGGGCGAGTTCCTACTTTCAGACGCAACGGGAATTTTTGAGTTTGGTTAATCCGTTCGCGAGATATGGGAGTTTGAATCTAACAAATGGTTGAGCAGACAACAAATTTTTCCCACTTCTGCTGCTTCAAACGCATAAACAGAATGGCCTAGGGAAAAAATACACATACCGTTGTAATCGGGCGAGAATCTACTTTCAGATGCAAGAGGAATTTTTGGGCTTGGTCAATCTGTTCGCGAGATATGGGAGTTTGAAGCTAAGAAATGGTTGAGAAGGCAACAAATTTTTCGCAATTGTGCAGCTCCAAACGCTTAACCAGAATGGCCTAGGGAGAAAATACACACACCGTTGTAATCGGGCGAGTTCCTACTTTCAGACGCAACGGGAGTTTTTGGGTTTGGTCAATCCGTTCGCGAGATATGGGAGTTTGAAGCTAAGAAATGGTTGAGAAGACAACAAACTTTACGCACTTCTGCAGACCCAAACGCTTAACCAGACGGGCCTAGGGAAAAAATACACATACCGTTGCAATCGGGCGAGTTTCTACTTTCAGACGCAGTAGGAACTTTTGGGTTTGGTCAATCCGTTCGCGAGAAATGGTAGTTTGAAGCTAAGAAATGGTTGAGAAGGCAACTAATTTTTCGCACTTCTGCTGCTCCAAACGCTTAACCAGAATGGCCTAGGGAAAAAATACACTTACCTTTGTAATCGGGCGAGTTTCTACTTTCAGAAGCAATAGGAATGTTTGGGTTTGGTCAATCCGTTCGCGAGATATGGGAGGTTGAAGCTAAGAAATGGTTGAGAAGACAACAAATTTTGCGCAATTCTGCTGCTCCATTCGCTTAACCAGAATGGCCTAGGGAAAAAATACACATACCGTTGTAATCAGGCGAGTTCCTACTTTCAGACGCAGCAGGAATTTTTGAGTTTGGTCAATCCGTTCGCGAGATATGGGAGTTTGAAGCTAAGAAATGGTTGAGAAGACAACAAATATTGCGCACTTCTGCTGCACCAAACGCTTAACCAGAATGGCCTAGGGAAAAAATACACATACCGTTGTAATCGGGCGAGAATCTACTTTCAGATGCAAGAGGAATTTTTGGGCTTGTCAATCCGTTCGCGAGATCTGGGCGTTTGAAGCTAAGATATGGCTGAGAAGGCAAGTTTCTCGCAACTCTGCTGCTCCAAACGCTTAACCAGAATGGCCTAGGGAAAAAATACACCTACCGTTGTAATCGGGCTAGTTTCTACTTTCAGACGCAGCAGGAATTTTTGGGTTTGGCCAGTTCTTTCGCGAGATATGGGTGCTTGAAGCTAAGAAATGGTTGTGAAGGCAACAAATTTTTCGCAATTATGCAGCTCCAAACGCTTAACCAGAATGGCCTAGGGAAAAAATACACACACCGTTGTAATCGGGCGAGTTTCTACTTTCAGACGCAGTAGGAATTTTTGGGTTTGGTCAATCCGTTCGCGAGAAATGGTAGTTTGAAGCTAAGGAATGGTTGAGAAGGCAACTAATTTTTCGCACTTCTGCTGCTCCAAACGCTTAACCAGAATGGCCTAGGGAAAAAATACACTTACCTTTGTAATCGGGCTAGTTTCTACTTTCAGACGCAACGGGAATTTTTGAGTTTGGTTAATCCGTTCGCGAGATATGGGAGTTTGAATCTAAGAAATGGTTGAGCAGACAACAAATTTTTCCCACTTCTGCTGCTCCAAACGCATAACCAGAATGGCCTAGGGAAAAAATACACATACCGTTGTAATCGAGCGAGAATCTACTTTCAGATGCAAGAGGAATTTTTGGGCTTGGTCAATCCGTTCGCGAGATATGGGAGTTTGAAGCTAAGAATTGGTTGAGAAGGCAACAAATTTTTCGCAATTATGCAGCTCCAAACGCTTAACCAGAATGGCCTAGGGAGAAAATACACACACCGTTGTAATCGGGCGAGTTCCTACTTTCAGACGCAACGGGAGTTTTTGGGTTCGGTCAATCCGTTCGCGAGATATGGGAGTTTGAAGCTAAGAAATGGTTGAGAAGACAACAAACTTTGCGCACTTCTGCAGCCCCAAACGCTTAACCAGAAGGGCCTAGGGAAAAAATACACATACCGTTGTAATCGGGCGAGTTTCTACTTTCAGACGCAGTAGGAAATTTTGGGTTTGGTCAATCCGTTCGCGAGAAATGGTAGTTTGAAGCTAAGAAATGGTTGAGAAGGCAACTAATTTTTCGCACTTCTGCTGCTCCAAACGCTTAACCAGAATGGCCTAGGGAAAAAATACACATACCGTTGTAATCGGGCGAGTATCTACTTTCAGATGCAAGAGTAATTTTTGGGTTTGGTTAATCCGTTGGCGAGATATGGGAGTTTGAAGCTAAGAAATGGTTGAGCAGACAACAAATTTGTCCCACTTCTGCTGCTCCAAACGCATAATCAGAATGGCCTAGGGAAAAAATACACATACCGTTGTAATCGGGCGAGTATCTACTTTCAGGTGCAAGAGGAATTTTTGGGCTTGGTCAAACCGTTCGCGAGATATTGGAGTTTGAAGCTAAGAAATGGTTGAGAAGACAACAAATTTTTCGCACTTCTGCTGCTCCAAACGCTAAACCAGAATGGCCTAGGGAAAAAATACACATACCGTTGTAATCGGGCGAGTATCTACTTTCAGATGCAAGAGTAATTTTTGGGTTTGGTTAATCCGTTGGCGAGATATGGGAGTTTGAAGCTAAGAAATGGTTGAGCAGACAACAAATTTGTCCCACTTCTGCTGCTCCAAACGCATAATCAGAATGGCCTAGGGAAAAAATACACATACCGTTGTAATCGGGCGAGTATCTACTTTCAGGTGCAAGAGGAATTTTTGGGCTTGGTCAAACTGTTCGCGAGATATGGGAGTTTGAAGCTAAGAAGTTGTTGAGAAGGCAACAAATATTGCGCACTTCTGCTGCCCCAAACGCTTAACCAGAAGGGCCTAGGGAAAAAATACGCATACCGTTGTAATCGGGCGAGTTTCTACTTTCAGACGCAGCAGGAATTTTTGGGTTTGGCCAGTTCTTTCGCGAGATATGGGTGCTTGAAGCTAAGAAATGGTTGAGAAGGCAACAAATTTTTCGCAATTATGCAGCTCCAAACGCTTAACCAGAATGGCCTAGAGAAAAAATACACATACCGTTGTAATAGGGCGAGTATCTACTTTCAGGTGCAAGAGGAATTTTTGGGCTTGGTCAAACCGTTCGCGAGATATGGGAGTTTGAAGCTAAGAAATGGTTGAGAAGACCACAAATTTTGCGCACTTCTGCTGCTCCAAACGCTTAACCAGAATGGCCTAGGGAAAAAATACACATACCGTTGTAATCGGGCGAGTATCTACTTTCAGGTGCAAGGGGAATTTTTGGGCTTGGTCAATCCGTTCGCGAGATATGGGAGCTTGAATCTAAGAGTTGCTTGAGAAGGCAACAAATTTTTCGCACTTCTGCTGCTCCAAAAGCTTGACCAGAATGGCCTAGGGAAAAAATACACATACATTTGTTATCGGGCGAGTATCTACTTCCAGATGCAAGAGGAATTTTTGGCTTTGGTCAATCTGTTCGAGAGATATGGGAGTTTAAAGCTAAGAAATGGTTGAGAAGACAACAAATTTTGCGCACTTCTGCTGCTCCAAACGCTTAACCAGAATTGCCTAGGGAAAAAATACACATACCGTTGTAATCGGGCGAGTACCTACTTTCTGATGCAAGAGGAATTTTTGGGCTTGATCAATCCCTTCGCGAGATATGGGCGTTTGAAGCTAAGAAATGGTTGAGGAGGCAACAAATTTTTCGCAATTCTGCTGCTCCAAACGCTTAACCAGAATTGCCTAGGGAAAAAATACGCATACCGTTGTAATCGGGCTAGTACCTACTTTCAGACGCAGCAGGAATTTTTGGGCTTGGTCAAACCGTTCGCGAGATATGGGAGTTTGAAGCTAAGAAATGGTTGACAAGACAACAAATTTTGCGCACTTCTGCTGCTCCAAACGCTTAACAAGAATGGCCTAGGGGAAAAATACACATACCGTTGTAATCGTGCGAGTTTCTACTTTCAGACGCAGCAGGAATTTTTTGGTTTGGTCAGTCCGTTCGCGAGATATGGGTGTTTGAAGCTAAGAAATGGTTGAGAAGGCAACAAATTTTACGCAATTCTGCTGCTCCAAACGCTTAACCAGAATGGCCTAGGGAAAAAATACACATACCGTTGTAATCGGGCGAGTTTCTACTTTCAGACGCAGCTGGAATTTTTGGGTTTGGTCAATCCGTTCGCGAGAAATGGTAGCTTGAAGCTAAGAAATGGTTGAGCAGACAACAAATTTTTCCCACTTCTGCTGCTCCAAACGCTGAACCAGAATGGCCTAGGGAAAAAATACAGATACCTTTGTAATCGGACGGGTTTCTACTTTCAGACGCAGCAGGAATTTTTTGGTTAGGTCAGTCCGTTCGCGAGATAGGGTTGTTTGAAGCTAAGAAATGGTTGAGAAGGCAACAAATTTTTCGCAATTCTGCTGCTCCAAACGCTTAACCAGAATGGCCTAGAGAAAAAATACACATACCGTTGTAATCGGGCGAGTTTTTACTTTCAGACGCAGCAGGAATTTTTGGGTTTGGTCAAGCCGTTCGCGAGAAATGGGAGTTTGATGCTAAGAAATGGTTGAGAAGGCAACAAATTTTTCGCACTTCTGCTGCTCCAAACGCTTAACCAGAATGGCCTAGGGAAAAAATACTCTTACCTTTGTAATCGGGCGAGTTTCTACTTTCAGACGCAACAGGAATTTTTGGGTTTGGTCAATCCGTTCGCGAGATATGGGAGTTTGAAGCTAAGAAATGGTTGAGAAGGCAACAAATTTTTCGCACTTCTTCTGCTCCAAACGCTTAACCAGAATGGCCTAGGGAAAAATACACATACCGCTGTAATCGTGCGAGGTTCTACTTTCAGAAGCAGCAGGAATTTTTTGGTTTGGTCAGTCCGTTCGCGAGATATGGGTGTTTGAAGCTAAGAAATGGTTGAGAAGGCAACAAATTTTTCGCAATTCTGCTGCTCCAAACGCTTAACCAGAATGGCCTAGGGAAAAAATACACATACCTTTGTAATCGGGCGAGTTTCTACTTTCAGACGCAACAGGAATTTTTGGGTTTGGTCAATCTGTTCGCGAGATATGGAAGTTTGAAGCTAAGAAATGGTTGAGAAGACAACAAATTTTGCGCACTTCTGCTGCCCCAAACGCTTAACCAGAAGGGCCTAGGGAAAAAATACACATACCGTTGTAATCGGGCGAGTTTCTACTTTCAGACGCAGCAGGAATTTTTTGGTTTGGTCAGTCCGTTCGCGAGATAGGGGTGTTTGATGCTAAGAAATGGTTGAGAAGGCAACAAATTTTTCGCAATTCTGCTGCTCCAAACGCTTAACCAGAATGGCCTAGAGAAAAAATACACATACCGTTGTGATCGGGCGAGTTTCTACTTTCAGACGCAGCATGAATTTATGGGTTTGGTCAATCCGTTCGCGAGATATGGGAGTTTGAAGCTAAGAAATGGTTGAGAAGGCAACAAATTTTTCGCACTTCTGCTGCTCCAAACGCTTAACCAGAATGGCCTAGGGAAAAAATACACATACCGTTGTAATCGGGCGAGTATCTACTTCCAGATGCAAGAGGAATTTTTGGCTTTAGTCAATCTGTTCGAGATATATGGGAGTTTAAAGCCAAGAAATGGTTGAGAAGACAACAAATTTTGCGCACTTCTGCTGCTACAAACGCTTAACCAGAATTGCCTAGGGAAAAAATACACATACCGTTGTAATCGGGCGAGTTTCTACTTACAGACGCAGCTGGAATTTTTGGGTTTGGTCAATCCGTTCGCGAGAAATGGTAGCTTGAAGCTAAGAAATGGTTGAGCAGACAACAAATTTTTCCCACTTGTGCTGCTCCAAACACTTAACCAGAATGTCCTAGGGAAAAAATACACATACCTTTGTTATCGGGCGAGTATCTACTTCCAGATGCAAGAGGAATTTTTGGCTTTGGTTAATCTGTTCGAGAGATATGGGAGTTTAAAGCTAAGAAATGGTTGAGAAGACAACAAATTCTGGGCACTTCTGCTGCTCCAACCGCTTAACCAGAATTGCCTAGGGAAAAAATACACATACCGTTGTAATCGGGCGAGTACCTACTTTCTGATGCAAGAAGAATTTTTGGGCTTGGTCGATCCGTTCGCGAGATATGGGCGTTTGAAGCTAAGAAATGGTTGACGAGGCAACAAATTTTTCGCAATTCTACTGCTCCAAACGCTTAACCAGAATGGCCTAGGGAAAAAATACGCATACCGTTGTAATCGGGCGAGTTTCTACTTTCAGACGCAGCAGGAATTTTTGGGTTTGGTCAATCCGTTCGCGAGATACGGGAGCTTAAAGCTAAGAAATGGTTGAGAAGACAACAACTTTTGCGCACTTCTGCTGCTCCAAACACTTAACCAGAATGTCCTAGGGAAAAAATACACATACCATTGTTATCGGGCGAGTATCTACTTCCAGATGCAAGAGGAATTTTTGGCTTTGGTTAATCCGTTCGCAAGATATGGGAGTTTGAAGCTAAGAAATGGTTGAGCAGACAACAAATTTTTCCCACTTCTGCTGCTCCAAACGCTTAACCAGAATGGCCTAGAGAAAAAATACACATACCGTTGTAATCGGGCGAGTTTTTACTTTCAGACGCAGCAGGAATTTTTGGGTTTGGTCAAGCCGTTCGCGAGAAATGGGAGTTTGATGCTAAGAAATGGTTGAGAAGGCAACAAATTTTTCGCACTTCTGCTGCTCCAAACGCTTAACCAGAATGGCCTAGGGAAAAAATACACTTACCTTTGTAATCGGGCGAGTTTCTACTTTCAGACGCAACAGGAATTTTTGGGTTTGGTCAATCCGTTCGCGAGATATGGGAGTTTGAAACTACGAAATGGTTGAGAAGGCAACAAATTTTTCGCACTTCTTCTGCTCCAAACGCTTAACCAGAATGGCCTAGGGAAAAAATACACATACCTTTGTAATCGGGCGAGTTTCTACTTTCAAACGCAGCTGGAATTTTTGGGTTTGGTCAATCCGTTCGCGAGATGTGGGAGTTTGAAGCTAAGAAATGGTTGAGCAGACAACAAATTTTTCCCACTTCTGCTGCTCCAAACGCTTAACCAGAATGGCCTAGGGAAAAAATACAGATACCTTTGTAATCGGGCGAGTTCCTACTTTCAGACGCAACGGGAATTTTTGGGTTTGGTCTATCCGTTCGCGAGATATGGGAGTTTGAAGCTAAGAAATGGTTGACAAGACAACAAATTTTGCGCACTACTGCTGCTCCAAACGCTTAACAAGAATGGCCTAGGGGAAAAATACACATACCGTTGTAATCGTGCGAGTTTCTACTTTCAGACGCAGCAGGAATTTGTTGGTTTGGTCAGTCCGTTCGCGAGATAGGGGTGTTTGAAGCTAAGAAATGGTTGAGAAGGCAACAACTTTTGCGCACTTCTGCTGCTCCAAACACTTAACCAGAATGTCCTAGGGAAAAAATACACATACCATTGTTATCGGGCGAGTATCTACTTCCAGATGCAAGAGGAATTTTTGGCTTTGGTCAATCTGTTCGAGATATATGGGAGTTTAAATCTAAGAAATGGTTGAGAAGACAACAAATTTTGCGCAATTCTGCTGCTCCAAACGCTTAACCAGAATGGCCTAGAGAAAAAATACAGATACCTTTGTAATCGGGCGAGTTCCTACTTTCAGACGCAACGGGAATTTTTGGGTTTTGTCTATCCGTTCGCGAGATATGGGAGTTTGAAGCTAAGAAATGGTTGAGAAGACAACAAATTTTGCGCACTTCTGCTGCTCCAAACGCTTAACCAGAATTGCCTAGGGAAAAAATACACATACCGTTGTAATCGGGCGAGTACCTACTTTCTGATGCAAGAGGAATTTTTGGGCTTGGTCAATCCGTTCGCGAGATATGGGCGTTTGAATCTAAGAAATGGTTGAGAAGGCAACAAATTTTTCGCACTTCTTCTGGTCCAAACGCTTAACCAGAATGGCCTAGGGAAAAAATACACATACCGCTGTAATCGTGCGAGGTTCTACTTTCAGACGCAGCAGGCATTTTTTGGTTTGGTCAGTCCGTTCGCGAGATATGGGTGTTTGAAGCTAAGAAATGTTTGAGCAGACAACAAATTTTTCCCACTTCTGCTGCTCCAAACACTTAACCAGAATTGCCTAGGGAAAAAATACACATACCGTTGTAATCGTGCGAGTACCTACTTTCTGATGCAAGAAGAATTTTTGGGCTTGGTCAATCCGTTCGCGAGATATGGGCGTTTGAATCTAAGAAATGGTTGACGAGGCAACAAATTTTTCGCAATTCTGCTGCTCCAAACGCTTAACCAGAATGGCCTAGGGAAAAAATACGCATACCGTTGTAATCGGGCGAGTTTCTACTTTCAGACGCAGCTGGAATTTTTGGGTTTGGTCAATCCGTTCGCGAGATACGGGAGCTTAAAGCTAAGAAATGGTTGAGAAGACAACAACTTTTGCGCACTTCTGCTGCTCCAAACACTTAACCAGAATGTCCTAGGGAAAAAATACACATACCGTTGTGATCGGGCGAGTTTCTACTTTCAGACGCAGCATGAATTTATGGGTTTGGTCAATCTGTTCGAGAGATATGGGAGTTTAAAGCTGAGAAATGGTTGAGAAGACAACAAATTCTGCGCACTTCTGCTGCTCCAACCGCTTAACCAGAATTGCCTAGGGAAAAAATACACATACCGTTGTAATCGGGCGAGTACCTGCTTTCTGATGCAAGAAGAATTTTTGGGCTTGGTCAATCCGTTCGCGAGATATGGGCGTTTGAAGCTAAGAAATGGTTGAGCAGACAACAAATTTTTCCCACTTCTGCTGCTCCAAACGCTGAACCAGAATGGCCTAGGGAAAAAATACAGATACCTTTGTAATCGGGCGGGTTTCTACTTTCAGACGCAGCAGGAATTTTTTGGTTTGGTCAGTCCGTTCGCGAGATAGGGTTGTTTGAAGCTAAGAAATGGTTGAGAAGGCAACAAATTTTTCGCAATTCTGCTGCTCCAAACGCTTAACCAGAATGGCCTAGAGAAAAAATACACATACCGTTGTTACCGGGCGAGTATCTACTTCCAGACGCAAGAGGAATTTTTGGCTTTGGTCAATCTGTTCGAGATATATGGGAGTTTAAAGCTAAGAAATGGTTGAGAAGACAACAAATTTTGCGCACTTCTGCTGCTCCAAACGCTTAACCAGAATTGCCTAGGGAAAAAATACACATACCGTTGTAATCGGGCGAGTACCTACTTTCTGATGCAAGAGGAATTTTTGGGCTTGGTCAATCCGTTCGCGAGATATGGGAGTTTGAAGCTAAGAAACGGTTGAGAAGGCAACAAATTTTTCGCACTTCTTCTGCTCCAAACGCTTAACCAGAATGGCCTAGGGAAAAAATACACATACCGCTGTAATCGTGCGAGGTTCTACTTTCAGACGCAGCAGGAATTTTTTGGTTTGGTCAGTCCGTTCGCGAGATATGGGTGTTTGAAGCTAAGAAATGTTTGAGCAGACAACAAATTTTTCCCACTTCTGCTGCTCCAAACACTTAACCAGAATGTCCTAGGGAAAAAATACACATACCTTTGTTATCGGGCGAGTATCTACTTCCAGATGCAAGAGCAATTTTTGGCTTTGGTCAATCTGTTCGAGAGATATGGGAGTTTAAAGCTAAGAAATGGTTGAGAAGACAACAAATTCTGCGCACTTCTGCTACTCCAACCGCTTAACCAGAATTGCCTAGGGAAAAAATACACATACCGTTGTAATCGGGCGAGTACCTACTTTCTGATGCAAGAAGAATTTTTGGGCTTGGTCAATCCGTTCGCGAGATATGGGCGTTTGAAGCTAAGAAATGGTTGACGAGGCAACAAATTTTTCGCAATTCTGCTGCTCCAAACGCTTAACCAGAATGGCCTAGGGAAAAAATACGCATACCGTTGTAATCGGGCGAGTTTCTACTTTCAGACGCAGCTGGAATTTTTGGGTTTGGTCAATCCGTTCGCGAGATACGGGAGCTTAAAGCTAATAAATGGTTGAGAAGACAACAACTTTTGCGCACTTCTGCTGCTCCAAACACTTAACCAGAATGTCCTAGGGAAAAAATACACATACCATTGTTATCGGGCGAGTATCTACTTCCAGATGCAAGAGGAATTTTTGGCTTTGGTCAATCTGTTCGAGATGTATGGGAGTTTAAAGCTAAGAAATGGTTGAGAAGACAACAAATTTTGCGCAATTCTGCTGCTCCAAACGCTTAACCAGAATTGCCTAGGGAAAAAATACACATACCGTTGTAATCGGGCGAGTACCTACTTTCTGATGCAAGAGGAATTTTTGGGCTTGGTCAATCCGTTCGCGAGATATGGGCGTTTGAAGCTAAGAAATGGTTGAGAAGGCAACAAATTTTTCGTACTTCTTCTGCTCCAAACGCTTAACCAGAATGGCCTAGGGAAAAAATACACATACCGCTGTAATCGTGCGAGGTTCTACTTTCAGACGCAGCAGGAATTTTTTGGTTTGGTCAGTCCGTTCGCGAGATATGGGTGTTTGAAGCTAAGAAATGTTTGAGCAGACAACAAATTTTTCCCACTTCTGCTGCTCCAAACACTTAACCAGAATGTCCTAGGGAAAAAATACACATACCTTTGTTATCGGGCGAGTATCTACTTCCAGATGCAAGAGGAATTTTTGGCTTTGGTCAATCTGTTCGAGAGATATGGGAGTTTAAAGCTAAGAAATGGTTGAGAAGACAACAAATTCTGCGCACTTCTGCTGCTCCAACCGCTTAACCAGAATTGCCTAGGGAAAAAATACACATACCGTTGTAATCGGGCGAGTACCTACTTTCTGATGCAAGAAGAATTTTTGGGCTTGGTCAATCCGTTCGCGAGATATGGGCGTTTGAAGCTAAGAAATGGTTGACGAGGCAACAAATTTTTCGCAATTCTGCTGCTCCAAACGCTTAACCAGAATGGCCTAGGGAAAAAATACGCATACCGTTGTAATCGGGCGAGTTTCTACTTTCAGACGCAGCTGGAATTTTTGGGTTTGGTCAATCCGTTCGCGAGATACGGGAGCTTAAAGCTAAGAAATGGTTGAGAAGACAACAACTTTTGCGCACTTCTGCTGCTCCAAACACTTAACCAGAATGTCCTAGGGAAAAAATACACATACCATTGTTATCGGGCGAGTATCTACTTCCAGATGCAAGAGGAATTTTTGGCTTTGGTCAATCTGTTCGAGATATATGGGAGTTTAAAGCCAAGAAATGGTTGAGAAGACAACAAATTTTGCGCAATTCTGCTGCTCCAAACGCTTAACCAGAATTGCCTATGGAAAAAATACACATACCGTTGTAATCGGGCGAGTACCTACTTTCTGATGCAAGAGGAATTTTTGGGCTTGGTCAATCCGTTCGCGAGATATGGGCGTTTGAAGCTAAGAAATGGTTGAGAAGGCAACAAATTTTTCGTACTTCTTCTGCTCCAAACGCTTAACCAGAATGGCCTAGGGAAAAAATACACATACCGCTGTAATCGTGCGAGGTTCTACTTTCAGACGCAGCAGGAATTTTTTGGTTTGGTCAGTCCGTTCGCGAGATATGGGTGTTTGAAGCTAAGAAATGTTTGAGAAGGCAACAAATTTTTCGCAATTCTGCTGCTCCAAACGCTTAACCAGAATGGCCTAGGGAAAAAATACACATACCTTTGTAATCGGGCGAGTTTCTACTTTCAGACGCAACAGGAATTTTTGGGTTTGGTCAATCTGTTCGCGAGATATGGAAGTTTGAAGCTAAGAAATGGTTGAGAAGACAACAAATTTTGCGCACTTCTGCTGCCCCAAACGCTTAACCAGAAGGGCCTAGGGGAAAAAATACACATACCGTTGTAATCGGGCGAGTTTCTACTTTCAGACGCAGCAGGAATTTTTTGGTTTGGTCAGTCCGTTCGCGAGATAGGGGTGTTTGAAGCTAAGAAATGGTGGAGAAGGCAACAAATTTTTCGCAATTCTGCTGCTCCAAACGCTTAACCAGAATGGCCTAGAGAAAAAATACACATACCGTTGTGATCGGGCGAGTTTCTACTTTCAGACGCAGCATGAATTTATGGGTTTGGTCAATCCGTTCGCGAGATATGGGAGTTTGAAGCTAAGAAATGGTTGAGAAGGCAACAAATTTTTCGCACTTCTGCTGCTCCAAACGCTTAACCAGAATGGCCTAGGGAAAAAATACACATACCGTTGTAATCGGGCGAGTTTCTACTTTCAGATGCAGTAGGAATTTTTGGGCTTGGTTAATCCGTTCGCAAGATATGGGAGTTTGAAGCTAAGAAATGGTTGAGCAGACAACAAATTCTTCCCACTTCTGCTGCTCCAAACGCTTAACCACAATGGCCTAGGGAAAAAATACACATACCTTTGTAATCGTGCGAGTTTCTACTTTCAGACGCAGCAGGAATTTTTTGGTTTGGTCAGTCCGTTTGCGAGATGTGGGTGTTTGAAGCTAAGAAATGGTTGAGAAGGCAACAAACTTTTCGCAATTCTGCTGCTCCAAACGATTAACCAGAATGTCCTAGAGAAAAAATACACATACCGTTGTAATCGGGCGAGTTTCTACTTTCAGGTGCAAGAGGAATTTTTGGGCTTGGTCAAACCGTTCGCGAGATATGGGAGTTTGAAGCTAAGAAGTGGTTGAGAAGGCAACAAATTTTTCGCATTTCTGCTGCTTCAAACGCTTAACCAGAATGGCCTAGGGAAAAAATACACCTACCGTTGTAATCGGGCGAGTTTCTACTTTCAGATGCAGTAGGAATTTTTGGGTTTGGTTAATCCGTTCGCGAGATACGGGAGCTTAAAGCTAAGAAATGGTTGAGAAGACAACAACTTTTGCGCACTTCTGCTGCTCCAAACACTTAACCAGAATGTCCTAGGGAAAAAATACACATACCATTGTTATCGGGCGAGTATCTACTTCCAGATGCAAGAGGAATTTTTGGCTTTGGTCAATCTGTTCGAGATATATGGGAGTTTAAAGCTAAGAAATGGTTGAGCAGACAACAAATTTTTCCCACTTCTGCTGCTCCAAACGCTTAACCAGAATGGCCTAGAGAAAAAATACACATACCGTTGTAATCGGGCGAGTTTTTACTTTCAGACGCAGCAGGAATTTTTGGGTTTGGTCAAGCCGTTCGCGAGAAATGGGAGTTTGATGCTAAGAAATGGTTGAGAAGGCAACAAATTTTTCGCACTTCTGCTGCTCCAAACGCTTAACCAGAATGGCCTAGGGAAAAAATACACTTACCTTTGTAATCGGGCGAGTTTCTACTTTCAGACGCAACAGGAATTTTTGGGTTTGGTCAATCCGTTCGCGAGATATGGGAGTTTGAAACTACGAAATGGTTGAGAAGGCAACAAATTTTTCGCACTTCTTCTGCTCCAAACGCTTAACCAGAATGGCCTAGGGAAAAAATACACATACCTTTGTAATCGGGCGAGTTTCTACTTTCAAACGCAGCTGGAATTTTTGGGTTTGGTCAATCCGTTCGCGAGATGTGGGAGTTTGAAGCTAAGAAATGGTTGAGCAGACAACAAATTTTTCCCACTTCTGCTGCTCCAAACGCTTAACCAGAATGGCCTAGGGAAAAAATACAGATACCTTTGTAATCGGGCGAGTTCCTACTTTCAGACGCAACGGGAATTTTTGGGTTTGGTCTATCCGTTCGCGAGATATGGGAGTTTGAAGCTAAGAAATGGTTGACAAGACAACATATTTTGCGCACTACTGCTGCTCCAAACGCTTAACAAGAATGGCCTAGGGGAAAAATACACATACCGTTGTAATCGTGCGAGTTTCTACTTTCAGACGCAGCAGGAATTTGTTGGTTTGGTCAGTCCGTTCGCGAGATAGGGGTGTTTGAAGCTAAGAAATGGTTGAGAAGGCAACAACTTTTGCGCACTTCTGCTGCTCCAAACACTTAACCAGAATGTCCTAGGGAAAAAATACACATACCATTGTTATCGGGCGAGTATCTACTTCCAGATGCAAGAGGAATTTTTGGCTTTGGTCAATCTGTTCGAGATATATGGGAGTTTAAATCTAAGAAATGGTTGAGAAGACAACAAATTTTGCGCACTTCTGCTGCTCCAAACGCTTAACCAGAATTGCCTAGGGAAAAAATACACATACCGTTGTAATCGGGCGAGTACCTACTTTCTGATGCAAGAGGAATTTTTGGGCTTGGTCAATCCGTTCGCGAGATATGGGCGTTTGAATCTAAGAAATGGTTGAGAAGGCAACAAATTTTTCGCACTTCTTCTGGTCCAAACGCTTAACCAGAATGGCCTAGGGAAAAAATACACATACCGCTGTAATCGTGCGAGGTTCTACTTTCAGACGCAGCAGGCATTTTTTGGTTTGGTCAGTCCGTTCGCGAGATATGGGTGTTTGAAGCTAAGAAATGTTTGAGCAGACAACAAATTTTTCCCACTTCTGCTGCTCCAAACACTTAACCAGAATTGCCTAGGGAAAAAATACACATACCGTTGTAATCGTGCGAGTACCTACTTTCTGATGCAAGAAGAATTTTTGGGCTTGGTCAATCCGTTCGCGAGATATGGGCGTTTGAATCTAAGAAATGGTTGACGAGGCAACAAATTTTTCGCAATTCTGCTGCTCCAAACGCTTAACCAGAATGGCCTAGGGAAAAAATACGCATACCGTTGTAATCGGGCGAGTTTCTACTTTCAGACGCAGCTGGAATTTTTGGGTTTGGTCAATCCGTTCGCGAGATACGGGAGCTTAAAGCTAAGAAATGGTTGAGAAGACAACAACTTTTGCGCACTTCTGCTGCTCCAAACACTTAACCAGAATGTCCTAGGGAAAAAATACACATACCGTTGTGATCGGGCGAGTTTCTACTTTCAGACGCAGCATGAATTTATGGGTTTGGTCAATCTGTTCGAGAGATATGGGAGTTTAAAGCTGAGAAATGGTTGAGAAGACAACAAATTCTGCGCACTTCTGCTGCTCCAACCGCTTAACCAGAATTGCCTAGGGAAAAAATACACATACCGTTGTAATCGGGCGAGTACCTACTTTCTGATGCAAGAAGAATTTTTGGGCTTGGTCAATCCGTTCGCGAGATATGGGCGTTTGAAGCTAAGAAATGGTTGAGCAGACAACAAATTTTTCCCACTTCTGCTGCTCCAAACGCTGAACCAGAATGGCCTAGGGAAAAAATACAGATACCTTTGTAATCGGGCGGGTTTCTACTTTCAGACGCAGCAGGAATTTTTTGGTTTGGTCAGTCCGTTCGCGAGATAGGGTTGTTTGAAGCTAAGAAGTGGTTGAGAAGGCAACAAATTTTTCGCAATTCTGCTGCTCCAAACGCTTAACCAGAATGGCCTAGAGAAAAAATACACATACCGTTGTTACCGGGCGAGTATCTACTTCCAGATGCAAGAGGAATTTTTGGCTTTGGTCAATCTGTTCGAGATATATGGGAGTTTAAAGCTAAGAAATGGTTGAGAAGACAACAAATTTTGCGCACTTCTGCTGCTCCAAACGCTTAACCAGAATTGCCTAGGGAAAAAATACACATACCGTTGTAATCGGGCGAGTACCTACTTTCTGATGCAAGAGGAATTTTTGGGCTTGGTCAATCCGTTCGCGAGATATGGGCGTTTGAAGCTAAGAAACGGTTGAGAAGGCAACAAATTTTTCGCACTTCTTCTGCTCCAAACGCTTAACCAGAATGGCCTAGGGAAAAAATACACATACCGCTGTAATCGTGCGAGGTTCTACTTTCAGACGCAGCAGGAATTTTTTGGTTTGGTCAGTCCGTTCGCGAGATATGGGTGTTTGAAGCTAAGAAATGTTTGAGCAGACAACAAATTTTTCCCACTTCTGCTGCTCCAAACACTTAACCAGAATGTCCTAGGGAAAAAATACACATACCTTTGTTATCGGGCGAGTATCTACTTCCAGATGCAAGAGGAATTTTTGGCTTTGGTCAATCTGTTCGAGAGATATGGGAGTTTAAAGCTAAGAAATGGTTGAGAAGACAACAAATTCTGCGCACTTCTGCTACTCCAACCGCTTAACCAGAATTGCCTAGGGAAAAAATACACATACCGTTGTAATCGGGCGAGTACCTACTTTCTGATGCAAGAAGAATTTTTGGGCTTGGTCAATCCGTTCGCGAGATATGGGCGTTTGAAGCTAAGAAATGGTTGACGAGGCAACAAATTTTTCGCAATTCTGCTGCTCCAAACGCTTAACCAGAATGGCCTAGGGAAAAAATACGCATACCGTTGTAATCGGGCGAGTTTCTACTTTCAGACGCAGCTGGAATTTTTGGGTTTGGTCAATCCGTTCGCGAGATACGGGAGCTTAAAGCTAATAAATGGTTGAGAAGACAACAACTTTTGCGCACTTCTGCTGCTCCAAACACTTAACCAGAATGTCCTAGGGAAAAAATACACATACCATTGTTATCGGGCGAGTATCTACTTCCAGATGCAAGAGGAATTTTTGGCTTTGGTCAATCTGTTCGAGATATATGGGAGTTTAAAGCTAAGAAATGGTTGAGAAGACAACAAATTTTGCGCAATTCTGCTGCTCCAAACGCTTAACCAGAATTGCCTAGGGAAAAAATACACATACCGTTGTAATCGGGCGAGTACCTACTTTCTGATGCAAGAGGAATTTTTGGGCTTGGTCAATCCGTTCGCGAGATATGGGCGTTTGAAGCTAAGAAATGGTTGAGAAGGCAACAAATTTTTCGTACTTCTTCTGCTCCAAACGCTTAACCAGAATGGCCTAGGGAAAAAATTCACATACCGCTGTAATCGTGCGAGGTTCTACTTTCAGACGCAGCAGGAATTTTTTGGTTTGGTCAGTCCGTTCGCGAGATAGGGGTGTTTGAAGCTAAGAAATGGTGGAGAAGGCAACAAATTTTTCGCAATTCTGCTGCTCCAAACGCTTAACCAGAATGGCCTAGAGAAAAAATACACATACCGTTGTGATCCGGCGAGTTTCTACTTTCAGACGCAGCATGAATTTATGGGTTTGGTCAATCCGTTCGCGAGATATGGGAGTTTGAAGCTAAGAAATGGTTGAGAAGGCAACAAATTTTTCGCACTTCTGCTGCTCCAAACGCTTAACCAGAATGGCCTAGGGAAAAAATACACATACCGCTGTAATCGTGCGAGGTTCTACTTTCAGACGCAGCAGGAATTTTTTGGTTTGGTCAGTCCGTTCGCGAGATATAGGTGTTTGAAGCTAAGAAATGTTTGAGCAGACAACAAATTTTTCCCACTTCTGCTGCTCCAAACACTTAACCAGAATGTCCTAGGGAAAAAATACACATACCTTTGTTATCGGGCGAGTATCTACTTCCAGATGCAAGAGGAATTTTTGGCTTTGGTCAATCTGTTCGAGAGATATGGGAGTTTAAAGCTAAGAAATGGTTGAGAAGACAACAAATTCTGCGCACTTCTGCTGCTCCAACCGCTTAACCAGAATTGCCTAGGGAAAAAATACACATACCGTTGTAATCGGGCGAGTACCTACTTTCTGATGCAAGAAGAATTTTTGGGCTTGGTCAATCCGTTCGCGAGATATGGGCGTTTGAAGCTAAGAAATGGTTGACGAGGCAACAAATTTTTCGCAATTCTGCTGCTCCAAACGCTTAACCAGAATGGCCTAGGGAAAAAATACGCATACCGTTGTAATCGGGCGAGTTTCTACTTTCAGACGCAGCTGGAATTTTTGGGTTTGGTCAATCCGTTCGCGAGATACGGGAGCTTAAAGCTAAGAAATGGTTGAGAAGACAACAACTTTTGCGCACTTCTGCTGCTCCAACCGCTTAACCAGAATTGCCTATGGAAAAAATACACATACCGTTGTAATCGGGCGAGTACCTACTTTCTGATGCAAGAGGAATTTTTGGGCTTGGTCAATCCGTTCGCGAGATATGGGCGTTTGAAGCTAAGAAATGGTTGAGAAGGCAACAAATTTTTCGTACTTCTTCTGCTCCAAACGCTTAACCAGAATGGCCTAGGGAAAAAATACACATACCGCTGTAATCGTGCGAGGTTCTACTTTCAGACGCAGCAGGAATTTTTTGGTTTGGTCAGTCCGTTCGCGAGATATGGGTGTTTGAAGCTAAGAAATGTTTGAGAAGGCAACAAATTTTTCGCAATTCTGCTGCTCCAAACGCTTAACCAGAATGGCCTAGGGAAAAAATACACATACCTTTGTAATCGGGCGAGTTTCTACTTTCAGACGCAACAGGAATTTTTGGGTTTGGTCAATCTGTTCGCGAGATATGGAAGTTTGAAGCTAAGAAATGGTTGAGAAGACAACAAATTTTGCGCACTTCTGCTGCCCCAAACGCTTAACCAGAAGGGCCTAGGGGAAAAAATACACATACCGTTGTAATCGGGCGAGTTTCTACTTTCAGACGCAGCAGGAATTTTTTGGTTTGGTCAGTCCGTTCGCGAGATAGGGGTGTTTGAAGCTAAGAAATGGTGGAGAAGGCAACAAATTTTTCCCAATTCTGCTGCTCCAAACGCTTAACCAGAATGGCCTAGAGAAAAAATACACATACCGTTGTGATCGGGCGAGTTTCTACTTTCAGACGCAGCATGAATTTATGGGTTTGGTCAATCCGTTCGCGAGATATGGGAGTTTGAAGCTAAGAAATGGTTGAGAAGGCAACAAATTTTTCGCACTTCTGCTGCTCCAAACGCTTAACCAGAATGGCCTAGGGAAAAAATACACATACCGTTGTAATCGGGCGAGTTTCTACTTTCAGATGCAGTAGGAATTTTTGGGCTTGGTTAATCCGTTCGCAAGATATGGGAGTTTGAAGCTAAGAAATGGTTGAGCAGACAACAAATTCTTCCCACTTCTGCTGCTCCAAACGCTTAACCACAATGGCCTAGGGAAAAAATACACATACCTTTGTAATCGTGCGAGTTTCTACTTTCAGACGCAGCAGGAATTTTTTGGTTTGGTCAGTCCGTTTGCGAGATATGGGTGTTTGAAGCTAAGAAATGGTTGAGAAGGCAACAAACTTTTCGCAATTCTGCTGCTCCAAACGATTAACCAGAATGTCCTAGAGAAAAAATACACATACCGTTGTAATCGGGCGAGTTTCTACTTTCAGGTGCAAGAGGAATTTTTGGGCTTGGTCAAACCGTTCGCGAGATATGGGAGTTTGAAGCTAAGAAGTGGTTGAGAAGGCAACAAATTTTTCGCATTTCTGCTGCTTCAAACGCTTAACCAGAATGGCCTAGGGAAAAAATACACCTACCGTTGTAATCGGGCGAGTTTCTACTTTCAGATGCAGTAGGAATTTTTGGGTTTGGTTAATCCGTTCGCGAGATACGGGAGCTTAAAGCTAAGAAATGGTTGAGAAGACAACAACTTTTGCGCACTTCTGCTGCTCCAAACACTTAACCAGAATGTCCTAGTGAAAAAATACACATACCATTGTTATCGGGCGAGTATCTACTTCCAGATGCAAGAGGAATTTTTGGCTTTGGTCAATCTGTTCGAGATATATGGGAGTTTAAAGCTAAGAAATGGTTGAGAAGACAACAAATTTTGCGCACTTCTGCTGCTCCAAACGCTTAACCGGAATTGCCTAGGGAAAAAATACACATACCGTTGTAATCGGGCGAGTACCTACATTCTGATGCAAAAGGAATTTTTGGGCTTGGTCAATCCGTTCGCGAGATATGGGCGTTTGAAGCTAAGAAATGGTTGAGGAGGCAACAAATTTTTCGCAATTCTGCTGCTCCAAACGCTTAACCAGAATGGCCTAGGGAAAAAATACGCATACCGTTGTAATCGGGCGAGTTTCTACTTTCAGACGCAGCTGGAATTTTTGGGTTTGGTCAATCCGTTCGCGAGATACGGGAGCTTAAAGCTAATAAATGGTTGAGAAGACAACAACTTTTGCGCACTTCTGCTGCTCCAAACACTTAACCAGAATGTCCTAGGGAAAAAATACACATACCATTGTTATCGGGCGAGTATCTACTTCCAGATGCAAGAGGAATTTTTGGCTTTGGTCAATCTGTTCGAGATATATGGGAGTTTAAAGCTAAGAAATGGTTGAGAAGACAACAAATTTTGCGCAATTCTGCTGCTCCAAACGCTTAACCAGAATTGCCTAGGGAAAAAATACACATACCGTTGTAATCGGGCGAGTACCTACTTTCTGATGCAAGAGGAATTTTTGGGCTTGGTCAATCCGTTCGCGAGATATGGGCGTTTGAAGCTAAGAAATGGTTGAGAAGGCAACAAATTTTTCGTACTTCTTCTGCTCCAAACGCTTAACCAGAATGGCCTAGGGAAAAAATTCACATACCGCTGTAATCGTGCGAGGTTCTACTTTCAGACGCAGCAGGAATTTTTTGGTTTGGTCAGTCCGTTCGCGAGATAGGGGTGTTTGAAGCTAAGAAATGGTGGAGAAGGCAACAAATTTTTCGCAATTCTGCTGCTCCAAACGCTTAACCAGAATGGCCTAGAGAAAAAATACACATACCGTTGTGATCCGGCGAGTTTCTACTTTCAGACGCAGCATGAATTTATGGGTTTGGTCAATCCGTTCGCGAGATATGGGAGTTTGAAGCTAAGAAATGGTTGAGAAGGCAACAAATTTTTCGCACTTCTGCTGCTCCAAACGCTTAACCAGAATGGCCTAGGGAAAAAATACACATACCGCTGTAATCGTGCGAGGTTCTACTTTCAGACGCAGCAGGAATTTTTTGGTTTGGTCAGTCCGTTCGCGAGATATAGGTGTTTGAAGCTAAGAAATGTTTGAGCAGACAACAAATTTTTCCCACTTCTGCTGCTCCAAACACTTAACCAGAATGTCCTAGGGAAAAAATACACATACCTTTGTTATCGGGCGAGTATCTACTTCCAGATGCAAGAGGAATTTTTGGCTTTGGTCAATCTGTTCGAGAGATATGGGAGTTTAAAGCTAAGAAATGGTTGAGAAGACAACAAATTCTGCGCACTTCTGCTGCTCCAACCGCTTAACCAGAATTGCCTAGGGAAAAAATACACATACCGTTGTAATCGGGCGAGTACCTACTTTCTGATGCAAGAAGAATTTTTGGGCTTGGTCAATCCGTTCGCGAGATATGGGCGTTTGAAGCTAAGAAATGGTTGACGAGGCAACAAATTTTTCGCAATTCTGCTGCTCCAAACGCTTAACCAGAATGGCCTAGGGAAAAAATACGCATACCGTTGTAATCGGGCGAGTTTCTACTTTCAGACGCAGCTGGAATTTTTGGGTTTGGTCAATCCGTTCGCGAGATACGGGAGCTTAAAGCTAAGAAATGGTTGAGAAGACAACAACTTTTGCGCACTTCTGCTGCTCCAAACACTTAACCAGAATGTCCTAGGGAAAAAATACACATACCATTGTTATCGGGCGAGTATCTACTTCCAGATGCAAGAGGAATTTTTGGCTTTGGTCAATCTGTTCGAGATATATGGGAGTTTAAAGCCAAGAAATGGTTGAGAAGACAACAAATTTTGCGCAATTCTGCTGCTCCAAACGCTTAACCAGAATTGCCTATGGAAAAAATACACATACCGTTGTAATCGGGCGAGTACCTACTTTCTGATGCAAGAGGAATTTTTGGGCTTGGTCAATCCGTTCGCGAGATATGGGCGTTTGAAGCTAAGAAATGGTTGAGAAGGCAACAAATTTTTCGTACTTCTTCTGCTCCAAACGCTTAACCAGAATGGCCTAGGGAAAAAATACACATACCGCTGTAATCGTGCGAGGTTCTACTTTCAGACGCAGCAGGAATTTTTTGGTTTGGTCAGTCCGTTCGCGAGATATGGGTGTTTGAAGCTAAGAAATGTTTGAGAAGGCAACAAATTTTTCGCAATTCTGCTGCTCCAAACGCTTAACCAGAATGGCCTAGGGAAAAAATACACATACAATTGTAATCGGGCGAGTTTCTACTTTCAGACGCAGCATGAATTTATGGGTTTGGTCAATCCGTTCGCGAGATATGGGCGTTTGAAGCTAAGAAATGGTTGAGAAGGCAACAAATTTTTCGTACTTCTTCTGCTCCAAACGCTTAACCAGAATGGCCTAGGGAAAAAATACACATACCGCTGTAATCGTGCGAGGTTCTACTTTCAGACGCAGCAGGAATTTTTTGGTTTGGTCAGTCCGTTCGCGAGATAGGGGTGTTTGAAGCTAAGAAATGGTGGAGAAGGCAACAAATTTTTCGCAATTCTGCTGCTCCAAACGCTTAACCAGAATGGCCTAGAGAAAAAATACACATACCGTTGTGATCGGGCGAGTTTCTACTTTCAGACGCAGCATGAATTTATGGGTTTGGTCAATCCGTTCGCGAGATATGGGAGTTTGAAGCTAAGAAATGGTTGAGAAGGCAACAAATTTTTCGCACTTCTGCTGCTCCAAACGCTTAACCAGAATGGCCTAGGGAAAAAATACACATACCGTTGTAATCGGGCGAGTTTCTACTTTCAGATGCAGTAGGAATTTTTGGGCTTGGTTAATCCGTTCGCAAGATATGGGAGTTTGAAGCTAAGAAATGGTTGAGCAGACAACAAATTCTTCCCACTTCTGCTGCTCCAAACGCTTAACCACAATGGCCTAGGGAAAAAATACACATACCTTTGTAATCGTGCGAGTTTCTACTTTCAGACGCAGCAGGAATTTTTTGGTTTGGTCAGTCCGTTTGCGAGATATGGGTGTTTGAAGCTAAGAAATGGTTGAGAAGGCAACAAACTTTTCGCAATTCTGCTGCTCCAGACGATTAACCAGAATGTCCTAGAGAAAAAATACACATACCGTTGTAATCGGGCGAGTTTCTACTTTCAGGTGCAAGAGGAATTTTTGGGCTTGGTCAAACCGTTCGCGAGATATGGGAGTTTGAAGCTAAGAAGTGGTTGAGAAGGCAACAAATTTTTCGCATTTCTGCTGCTTCAAACGCTTAACCAGAATGGCCTAGGGAAAAAATACACCTACCGTTGTAATCGGGCGAGTTTCTACTTTCAGATGCAGTAGGAATTTTTGGGTTTGGTTAATCCGTTCGCGAGATACGGGAGCTTAAAGCTAAGAAATGGTTGAGAAGACAACAACTTTTGCGCACTTCTGCTGCTCCAAACACTTAACCAGAATGTCCTAGGGAAAAAATACACATACCATTGTTATCGGGCGAGTATCTACTTCCAGATGCAAGAGGAATTTTTGGCTTTGGTCAATCTGTTCGAGATATATGGGAGTTTAAAGCTAAGAAATGGTTGAGAAGACAACAAATTTTGCGCACTTCTGCTGCTCCAAACGCTTAACCGGAATTGCCTAGGGAAAAAATACACATACCGTTGTAATCGGGCGAGTACCTACTTTCTGATGCAAAAGGAATTTTTGGGCTTGGTCAATCCGTTCGCGAGATATGGGCGTTTGAAGCTAAGAAATGGTTGAGGAGGCAACAAATTTTTCGCAATTCTGCTGCTCCAAACGCTTAACCAGAATGGCCTAGGGAAAAAATACACATACCGTTGTAATCGGGCGAGTTTCTACTTACAGACGCAGCTGGAATTTTTGGGTTTGGTCAATCCGTTCGCGAGAAATGGTAGCTTGAAGCTAAGAAATGGTTGAGCAGACAACAAGTTTTTCCCACTTCTGCTGCTCCAAACACTTAACCAGAATGTCCTAGGGAAAAAATACACATACCTTTGTTATCGGGCGAGTATCTACTTCCAGATGCAAGAGGAATTTTTGGCTTTGGTCAATCTGTTCGAGAGATATGGGAGTTTAAAGCTAAGAAATGGTTGAGAAGACAACAAATTCTGCGCACTTCTGCTGCTCCAACCGCTTAACCATAATTGCCTAGGGAAAAAATACACATACCGTTGTAATCGGGCGAGTACCTACTTTCTGATGCAAGAAGAATTTTTGGGCTTGGTCAATCCGTTCGCGAGATATGGGCGTTTGAAGCTAAGAAATGGTTGACGAGGCAACAAATTTTTCGCAATTCTGCTGCTCCAAACGCTTAACTAGAATGGCCTAGGGAAAAAATACGCATACCGTTGTAATCGGGCGAGTTTCTACTTTCAGACGCAGCTGGAATTTTTGGGTTTGGTCAATCCGTTCGCGAGAAATGGTAGCTTGAAGCTAAGAAATGGTTGAGCAGACAACAAATTTTTCCCACTTCTGCTGCTCCAAACGCTTATCCAGAATGGCCTCGGGAAAAAATACAGATACCTTTGTAATCGGGCGGGTTTCTACTTTCAGACGCAGCAGGAATTTTTTGGTTTGGTCAGTCCGTTCGCGAGATAGGGTTGTTTGAAGCTAAGAAATGGTTGACGAGGCAACAAATTTTTCGCAATTCTGCTGCTCCAAACGCTTAACCAGAATGGCCTAGGGAAAAAATACGCATACCGTTGTAATCGGGCGAGTTTCTACTTTCAGACGCAGCTGGAATTTTTGGGTTTGGTCAATCCGTTCGCGAGATACGGGAGCTTAAAGCTAAGAAATGGTTGAGAAGACAACAACTTTTGCGCACTTCTGCTGCTCCAAACACTTAACCAGAATGTCCTAGGGAAAAAATACACATACCGTTGTGATCGGGCGAGTTTCTACTTTCAGACGCAGCATGAATTTATGGGTTTGGTCAATCCGTTCGCGAGATATGGGAGTTTGAAGCTAAGAAATGGTTGAGAAAGCAACAAATTTTTCCCACTTGTGCTGCTCCAAACACTTAACCAGAATGTCCTAGGGAAAAAATACACATACCTTTGTTATCGGGCGAGTATCTACTTCCCGATGCAAGAGGAATTTTTGGCTTTGGTTAATCTGTTCGAGAGATATGGGAGTTTAAAGCTAAGAAATGGTTGAGAAGACAACAAATTCTGCGCACTTCTGCTGCTCCAACCGCTTAACCAGAATTGCCTAGGGAAAAAATACACATACCGTTGTAATCGGGCGAGTACCTACTTTCTGATGCAAGAAGAATTTTTGGGCTTGGTCAATCCGTTCGCGAGATATGGGCGTTTGAAGCTAAGAAATGGTTGACGACGCAACAAATTTTTCGCAATTCTACTGCTCCAAACGTTTAACCAGAATGGCCTAGGGAAAAAATACGCATACCGTTGTAATCGGGCGAGTTTCTACTTTCAGACGCAGCAGGAATTTTTGGGTTTGGTCAATCCGTTCGCGAGATACGGGAGCTTAAAGCTAAGAAATGGTTGAGAAGACAACAACTTTTGCGCACTTCTGCTGCTCCAAACACTTAACCAGAATGTCCTAGGGAAAAAATACACATACCATTGTTACCGGGCGAGTATCTACTTCCAGATGCAAGAGGAATTTTTGGCTTTGGTCAATCTGTTCGAGATATATGGGAGTTTAAAGCTAAGAAATGGTTGAGAAGACAACAAATTTTGCGCACTTCTGCTGCTCCAAACGCTTAACCAGAATTGCCTAGGGAAAAAATACACATACCGTTGTAATCGGGCGAGTACCTACTTTCTGATGCAAGAGGAATTTTTGGGCTTGGTCAATCCGTTCGCGAGATATGGGCGTTTGAAGCTAAGAAATGGTTGAGAAGGCAACAAATTTTTCGCACTTCTTCTGCTCCAAACGCTTAACCAGAATGGCCTAGGGAAAAAATACACATACCGCTGTAATCGTGCGAGGTTCTACTTTCAGACGCAGCAGGAATTTTTTGGTTTGGTCAGTCCGTTCGCGAGATATGGGTGTTTGAAGCTAAGAAATGTTTGAGCAGACAACAAATTTTTCCCACTTCTGCTGCTCCAAACACTTAACCAGAATGTCCTAGGGAAAAAATACACACACCTTTGTTATCGGGCGAGTATCTACTTCCAGATGCAAGAGGAATTTTTGGCTTTGGTCAATCTGTTCGAGAGATATGGGAGTTTAAAGCTAAGAAATGGTTGAGAAGACAACAAATTCTGCGCACTTCTGCTACTCCAACCGCTTAACCAGAATTGCCTAGGGAAAAAATACACATACCGTTGTAATCGGGCGAGTACCTACTTTCTGATGCAAGAAGAATTTTTGGGCTTGGTCAATCCGTTCGCGAGATATGGGCGTTTGAAGCTAAGAAATGGTTGACGAGGCAACAAATTTTTCGCAATTCTGCTGCTCCAAACGCTTAACCAGAATGGCCTAGGGAAAAAATACGCATACCGTTGTAATCGGGCGAGTTTCTACTTTCAGACGCAGCTGGAATTTTTGGGTTTGGTCAATCCGTTCGCGAGATACGGGAGCTTAAAGCTAAGAAATGGTTGAGAAGACAACAACTTTTGCGCACTTCTGCTGCTCCAAACACTTAACCAGAATGTCCTAGGGAAAAAATACACATACCATTGTTATCGGGCGAGTATCTACTTCCAGATGCAAGAGGAATTTTTGGCTTTGGTCAATCTGTTCGAGATATATGGGAGTTTAAAGCTAAGAAATGGTTGAGAAGACAACAAATTTTGCGCAATTCTGCTGCTCCAAACGCTTAACCAGAATTGCCTAGGGAAAAAATACACATACCGTTGTAATCGGGCGAGTACCTACTTTCTGATGCAAGAGGAATTTTTGGGCTTGGTCAATCCGTTCGCGAGATATGGGCGTTTGAAGCTAAGAAATGGTTGAGAAGGCAACAAATTTTTCGTACTTCTTCTGCTCCAAACGCTTAACCAGAATGGCCTAGGGAAAAAATTCACATACCGCTGTAATCGTGCGAGGTTCTACTTTCAGACGCAGCAGGAATTTTTTGGTTTGGTCAGTCCGTTCGCGAGATATGGGTGTTTGAAGCTAAGAAATGTTTGAGAAGGCAACAAATTTTTCGCAATTCTGCTGCTCCAAACGCTTAACCAGAATGGCCTAGGGAAAAAATACACATACCTTTGTAATCGGGCGAGTTTCTACTTTCAGACGCAACAGGAATTTTTGGGTTTGGTCAATCTGTTCGCGAGGTATGGAAGTTTGAAGCTAAGAAATGGTTGAGAAGACAACAAATTTTGCGCACTTCTGCTGCCCCAAACGCTTAACCAGAAGGGCCTAGGGAAAAAATACACATACCGTTGTAATCGGGCGAGTTTCTACTTTCAGACGCAGCAGGAATTTTTTGGTTTGGTCAGTCCGTTCGCGAGATAGGGGTGTTTGAAGCTAAGAAATGGTGGAGAAGGCAACAAATTTTTCGCAATTCTGCTGCTCCAAACGCTTAACCAGAATGGCCTAGAGAAAAAATACACATACCGTTGTGATCGGGCGAGTTTCTACTTTCAGACGCAGCATGAATTTATGGGTTTGGTCAATCCGTTCGCAAGATATGGGAGTTTGAAGCTAAGAAATGGTTGAGAAGGCAACAAATTTTTCGCACTTCTGCTGCTCCAAACGCTTAACCAGAATGGCCTAGGGAAAAAATACACATACCGCTGTAATCGTGCGAGGTTCTACTTTCAGACGCAGCAGGAATTTTTTGGTTTGGTCAGTCCGTTCGCGAGATATGGGTGTTTGAAGCTAAGAAATGTTTGAGCAGACAACAAATTTTTCCCACTTCTGCTGCTCCAAACGCTTAACCAGAATGGCCTAGGGAAAAAATACACTTACCTTTGTAATCGGGCGAGTTTCTACTTTCAGACGCAACAGGAATTTTTGGGTTTGGTCAATCCGTTCGCGAGATATGGGAGTTTGAAGCTACGAAATGGTTGAGAAGGCAACAAATTTTTCGCACTTCTTCTGCTCCAAACGCTTAACCAGAATGGCCTAGGGAAAAAATACACATACCTTTGTAATCGGGCGAGTTTCTACTTTCAGACGCAACAGGAATTTTTGGGTTTGGTCAATCTGTTCGCGAGATATGGGAGTTTGAAGCTAAGAAATGGTTGAGAAGACAACAAATTTTGCGCACTTCTGCTGCCCCAAACGCTTAACCAGAAGGGCCTAGGGAAAAAATACACATACCGTTGTAATCGGGCGAGTTTCTACTTTCAAACGCAGCTGGAATTTTTGGGTTTGGTCAATCCGTTCGCGAGATGTGGGAGTTCGAAGCTAAGAAATGGTTGAGCAGACAACAAATTTTTCCCACTTCTGCTGCTCCAAACGCTTAACCAGAATGGCCTAGGGAAAAAATACAGATACCTTTGTAATCGGGCGAGTTCCTACTTTCAGACGCAACGGGAATTTTTGGGTTTGGTCTATCCGTTCGCGAGATATGGGAGTTTGAAGCTACGAAATGGTTGAGAAGGCAACAAATTTTTCGCAATTCTGCTGCTCCAAACGCTTAACCAGAATGGCCTAGAGAAAAAATACACATACCGTTGTAATCGGGCTAGTTTCTACTTCCAGACGCAGCAGGAATTTTTGGGCTTGGTCAAACCGTTCGCGAGATATGGGAGTTTGAAGCTAAGAAATGGTTGACAAGACAACAAATTTTGCGCACTACTGCTGCTCCAAACGCTTAACAAGAATGGCCTAGGGGAAAAATACACATACCGTTCTAATCGTGCGAGTTTCTACTTTCAGACGCAGCAGGAATTTGTTGGTTTGGTCAGTCCGTTCGCGAGATAGGGGTGTTTGAAGCTAAGAAATGGTTGAGAAGGCAACAAATTTTTCGCAATTCTGCTGCTCCAAACGCTTAACCAGAATGGCCTAGGGAAAAAATACACATACCGTTGTAATCGGGCGAGTTTCTACTTTCAGATGCAGTAGGAATTTTTGGGCTTGATTAATCCGTTCGCGAGATACGGGAGCTTAAATCTAAGAAATGGTTGAGAAGACAACAACTTTTGCGCACTTCTGCTGCTCCAAACACTTAACCAGAATGTCCTAGGGAAAAAATACACATACCTTTGTTATCGGGCGAGTATCTACTTCCAGATGCAAGAGGAATTTTTGGTTTTGGTCAATCTGTTCGAGAGATATGGGAGTTTAAAGCTAAGTAATGGTTGAGAAGACAACAAATTTTGCGCACTTCTGCTGCCCCAAACGCTTAACCAGAAGGGCCTAGGGAAAAAATACACATACCATTGTAATCGGGCGAGTTTCTACTTTCAGACGCAGCTGGAATTTTTGGGTTTGGTCAATCCGTTCGCGAGAAATGGTAGCTTGAAGCTAAGAAGTGGTTGAGAAGGCAACAAATTTTGCGCACTTCAGCTGCTCCAAACGCTTAACCAGAATTGCCTAGGGAAAAAATACGCATACCGTTGTAATCGGGCTAGTACATACTTTCAGACGCAGCTGGAATTTTTGGGTTTGGTCAATCCGTTCGCGAGAAATGGTAGCTTGAACCTAAGAAGTGGTTGAGAAGGCAACAAATTTTACGCATTTCTGCTGCTCCAAACGCTTAACCAGAATTGCCTAGGGAAAAAATACACATACCGTTGTAATCGGGCGAGTACCTACTTTCTGATGCAAGAGGAATTTTTGGGTTTGGTCAATCCGTTCGCGAGAAATGGTAGCTTGAAGCTAAGAAGTGGTTGAGAAGGCAACAAATTTTGCGCACTTCAGCTGCTCCAAACGCTTAACCAGAATTGCCTAGGGAAAAAATACGCATGCCGTTGTAATCGGGCTAGTACATACTTTCAGGCGCAGCTGGAATTTTTGGGTTTGGTCAATCCGTTCGCGAGAAATGGTAGCTTGAACCTAAGAAGTGGTTGAGAAGGCAACAAATTTTGCGCACTTCTGCTGCTCCAAACGCTTAACCAGAATTGCCTAGGGAAAAAATACACATACCGTTGTAATCGGGCGAGTACCTACTTTCTGATGCAAGAGGAATTTTTGGGCTTGATCAATCCGTTCGCGAGATATGGGCGTTTGAAGCTAAGAAATGGTTGAGGAGGCAACAAATTTTTCGCAATTCTGTTGCTCCAAACGTTTAACCGGAATGGCCTAGGGAAAAAATACACATACCGTTGTAATCGGGCGAGCTTCTACTTTCAGATGCATCTGGAATTTTTGGGTTTGTTCAATCCGTTCGCGAGAAATGGTAGCTTGAAGCTAAGAAATGGTTGAGCAGACAACAAATTTTTCCCACTTCTGCTGCTCCAAACGCTTAACCAGAATGGCCTAGGGAAAAAATACAGATACCTTTGTAATCGGGCGAGTTTCTACTTTCAGACGCAACAGGAATTTTTGGGTTTGGTCAATCCGTTCGCGAGATATGGGAGTTTGAAGCTAAGAAATGGTTGAGAAGACAAAAAATTTTGCGCACTTCTGCTGCCCCATACCCTTAACCAGAAGGGCCTAGGGAAAAAATACACATACCGTTGTAATCGGGCGAGTATCTACTTTCAGGTGCAAGAGGAATTTTTGGGCTTGGTCCAACCGTTCGCGAGATATGGGAGTTTGAAGCTAAGAAATGGTTGAGAAGGCAACAAATTTTTCGCACTTCTGCTGCTCCAAACGCTTAACCAGAATGGCCTAGGGAAAAAATACACATACCGTTGTAATCGGGCGAGTTTCTACTTTCAGATGCAGTAGGAATTTTTGGGCTTGATTAATCCGTTCGCGAGATACGGGAGCTTAAATCTAAGAAATGGTTGAGAAGACAACAACTTTTGCGCACTTCTGCTGCTCCAAACACTAAACCAGAATGTCCTAGGGAAAAAATACACATACCTTTGTTATCGGGCGAGTATCTACTTCCAGATGCAAGAGGAATTTTTGGTTTTGGTCAATCTGTTCGAGAGATATGGGAGTTTAAAGCTAAGTAATGGTTGAGAAGACAACAAATTTTGCGCACTTCTGCTGCCCCAAACGCTTAACCAGAAGGGCCTAGGGAAAAAATACACATACCATTGTAATCGGGCGAGTTTCTACTTTCAGACGCAGCTGGAATTTTTGGGTTTGGTCAATCCGTTCGCGAGAAATGGTAGCTTGAAGCTAAGAAGTGGTTGAGAAGGCAACAAATTTTGCGCACTTCAGCTGCTCCAAACGCTTAACCAGAATTGCCTAGGGAAAAAATACGCATACCGTTGTAATCGGGCTAGTACATACTTTCAGACGCAGCTGGAATTTTTGGGTTTGGTCAATCCGTTCGCGAGAAATGGTAGCTTGAACCTAAGAAGTGGTTGAGAAGGCAACAAATTTTACGCATTTCTGCTGCTCCAAACGCTTAACCAGAATTGCCTAGGGAAAAAATACACATACCGTTGTAATCGGGCGAGTACCTACTTTCTGATGCAAGAGGAATTTTTGGGCTTGATCAATCCGTTCGCGAGATATGGGCGTTTGAAGCTAAGAAATGGTTGAGGAGGCAACAAATTTTTCGCAATTCTGTTGCTCCAAACGTTTAGCCGGAATGGCCTAGGGAAAAAATACACATACCGTTGTAATCGGGCGAGCTTCTACTTTCAGATGCAGCTGGAATTTTTGGGTTTGTTCAATCCGTTCGCGAGAAATGGTAGCTTGAAGCTAAGAAATGGTTGAGCAGACAAAAAATTTTTCCCACTTCTGCTGCTCCAAACGCTTAACCAGAATGGCCTAGGGAAAAAATACAGATACCTTTGTAATCGGGCGAGTTTCTACTTTCAGACGCAACAGGAATTTTTGGGTTTGGTCAATCCGTTCGCGAGATATGGGAGTTTGAAGCTAAGAAATGGTTGAGAAGACAACAAATTTTGCGCACTTCTGCTGCCCCAAACGCTTAACCAGAAGGGCCTAGGGAAAAAATACACATCCCGTTGTAATCGGGCGACTTTCTACTTTCAGACGCAGCAGGAATTTTTGGGTTTGGTCAATCCGTTCGCGAGAAATGGTAGTTTGAAGCTAAGAAATGGTTTAGAAGGCAACTAATTTTTCGCACTCCTGCTGCTCCAAACGCTTAACCAGAATGGCCTAGGGAAAAAATACACATAGCGTTGTAATCGGGCGACTCCTACTTTCAGACGCAACGGGAATTTTTGGGTTTGGTCTATCCGTTCGCGAGATATGGGAGTTTGAAGCTAAGAAATGGTTGAGAAGACTACAAATATTGCGCACTTCTGCTGCTCCAACCGCTTAACCAGAATGGCCTAGAGAAAAAATACACATACCGTTGTAATCGGGCGAGTATCTACTTTCAGGTGCAAGAGGAATTTTTGGGCTTGGTCCAACCGTTCGCGAGATATGGGAGTTTGAAGCTAAGAAATGGTTGAGAAGGCAACAAATTTTTCCCACTTCTGCTGCTCCAAACGCTTAACCAGAATGCCCTAGGGAAAAAATACACATACCGTTGTAAACGGGCGAGTTTCTACTTTCAGGTGCAGTAGGAATTTTTGGGTTTGGTTAAACCGTTCGCGAGATACGGGAGCTTAAAGCTAAGAAATGGTTGAGAAGACAACAAATTTTGCGCACTTCTGCTGCCCCAAACGCTTTACCAGAAGAGCCTAGGGAAAAAATACACATACCGTTGTAATCGGGCGAGTTTCTACTTTCAGACGCAGCTGGAATTTTTGGGTTTGGTCAATCCGTTCGCGTGAAATGGTAGCTTGAAGCTAAGAGGTGGTTGAGAAGGCAACAAATTTTTCGCAATTCTGCTGCTCCAAACGCTTAACCAGAATGGCCTAGGGAAAAAATACACATACCTTTGTAATCGGGCGAGTTTCTACTTTCAGACGCTACAGGAATATTTGGGTTTGGTCAATCTGTTCGCGAGATATGGGAGTTTGAAGCTAAGAAATGGTTGAGAAGACAACAAATTTTGCGCACTTCTGCTGCCCCAAACACTTAACCAGAAGGGCCTAGGGGGAAAAATACACATACCGTTGTAATCGGGCGAGTTTCTACTTTCAAACGCAGCTGGAATTTTTGGGTTTGGTCAATCCGTTCGCGAGATGTGGGAGTTTGAAGCTAAGAAATGGTTGAGCAGACAACAAATTTTTCCCACTTCTGCTGCTCCAAACGCTTAACCAGAATGGCCTAGGGAAAAAATACACATACCGTTGTAATCGGGCTAGTTTCTACTTCCAGACGCAGCAGGAATTTTTGGGCTTGGTCAAACCGTTCGCGAGATATGGGAGTTTGAAGCTAAGAAATGGTTGACAAGACAACAAATTTTGCGCACTACTGCTGCTCCAAACGCTTAACAAGAATGGCCTAGGGGAAAAATACACATACCGTTGTAATCGTGCGAGTTTCCACTTTCAGACGCAGCAGGAATTTGTTGGTTTGGTCAGTCCGTTCGCGAGATAGGGGTGTTTGAAGCTAAGAAATGGTTGAGAAGGCAACAAATTTTTCGCAATTCTGCTGCTCCAAACGCTTAACCAGAATGGCCTAGGGAAAAAATACAAATACCTTTGTAATCGGGCGAGTTCCTACTTTCAGACGCAACGGGAATTTTTGGGTTTGGTCTATCCGTTCGCGAGATATGGGAGTTTGAAGCTAATAAATGGTTGAGAAGGCAACAAATTTTTCGCACTTCTGCTGCTCCAAACGCTTAACCAGAATGGCCTAGGGAAAAAATACACATACCGTTGTAATCGGGCGAGTATCTACTTTCAGATGCAGTAGGAATTTTTGGGCTTGGTTAATCCGTTCGCGAGATACGGGAGCTTAAAGCTAAGAAATGGTTGAGAAGACAACAACTTTCGCGCACTTCTGCTGCTCCAAACACTTAACCAGAATGTCCTAGGGGAAAAATACACATACCGTTGTAATCGGGCGAGTTCCTACTTTCAGACGCAACAGGAATTTTTGGGTTTGGTCAATCCGTTCGCGAGATATGGGAGTTTGAAGCTAAGAGACGGTTGAGAAGGCAACAAATATTGCGCACTTCTGTTGCTCCAAACGCTTAACCAGAATGACCGAGGGAAAAAATACACATACCGTTGTAATCGGGCGAGTACCTACTTTCAGACGCAGGAGGAATATTTGGGTTTGGTCAATCCGTTCGCGAGATATGGGAGTTCGAAGCTAAGAAATGGTTGAGAAGACAAGACATTTTTCGCTCTTCTGCTGCTCCAAACGAATGACCAGAATGGCCTAAGGGCAAAATACACACACCGTTGTAATCGGGAGAGTTTCTACATTCAGACGCAACAGGAATTTTTGGGCTTGGTCAATCCGTACGGGAGATAAGGGAGTTTGAAGCTAAGAAATGGTTGAGCAGACAACAAATATTTCGTACATCTGCTGCTGCAAACGCTTAACCAGAATGGTCCAGGGAAAAAATACACATACCGTTGTAATCGGGCGAGTTTCTACTTTCAGATGCAAGAGGAATTTTTGGGTTTTGTCAATCCGTTCGCGAGATATGGGAGTTTGAAACTAAGAAATGGTTGAGCAGACAACAAATTTTTCCCAATTCTGCTGATCCAAACGTATGACCAGAATGGCCTAAGGACAAAATACACACACCGTTGTAATCGGGAGAGTTTCTACATTCAGATGCAATAGGAATTTTTGGTCTTTGTCAATCCGTTCGCGAGATATGGGAGTTTGAAGCTAAGAAATGGTTCAGCAGACAACAAATTTTTCGTACATCTGCTGCTGCAAACGCTTATCCAGAATGGCCTAGGGAAAAAATACACATGCCGTTGTAATCGGGCGAGTATCTACTTTCAGATGCAAGAGGAATTTTTGGGCTTGGTCAATCCGTTCGCGAGATATGGGCGTTTGAAGCTAAGAAATGGTTGAGAAGGCAACAAATTTCTCGCAATTCTGCTGCTCCAAACGCTTAACCAGAATGGCCTAGGGGAAAAATACACATACCGTTGTAATCGGGCGAGTTTCTACTTTCAGATGCAAGAGGAATTTTTCGGTTTGGACAATCCGTTCGCGAGATATGGGAGTTTGAAGCTAAGAAATGGTTGAGCAGACAACAAATTTTCCCCAATTTTGCTGCTCCAAACGCTTAACTAGTATGGCCTGGGAAAAAAATACACATACCGTTGTAATCGGGCGAGTATCTACTTTCAGATGCAAGAGGAATTTTTGGGCTTGTTCAATCCGTTCGCGAGATATGGGCGTTTGAAGCTAAGAAATGGTTGAGAAGGCTACAAATTTCTCGCAATTCTGCTGCTCCAAACGCTTAACCAGAATGGCCTAGGGAAAAAATACACATACCGTTGTAATCGGGCGAGTTTCTACTTTCAGATGCAAGAGGAATTTTTCGGTTTGGACAATCCGTTCGCGAGATATGGGAGTTTGAAGCTAAGAGACGGTTGAGAAGGCAACAAATATTGCGCACTTCTGTTGCTCCAAACGCTTAACCAGAATGACCGAGGGAAAAAATACACATACCGTTGTAATCGGGCGAGTACCTACTTTCAGACGCAGGAGGAATATTTGGGTTTGGTCAATCCGTTCGCGAGATATGGGAGTTCGAAGCTAAGAAATGGTTGAGAAGACAAGACATTTTTCGCTCTTCTGCTGCTCCAAACGAATGACCAGAATGGCCTAAGGGCAAAATACACACACCGTTGTAATCGGGAGAGTTTCTACATTCAGACGCAACAGGAATTTTTGGGCTTGGTCAATCCGTACGGGAGATAAGGGAGTTTGAAGCTAAGGAATGCTTGAGAAGACAAAAAATTTTTCGCACTTCTGCTGCCACAAACGCTTAACCAGAATGGCCGCGGGAATAAATACACATATCGTTGTAATCGGGAGAGTTTCTACATTCAGACACAACAGGAACTTTTGGGTTTGGTCAATCCGTTCGCGAGATATGGGAGTTTGAAGCTAACAAATGGTTGAGAAGACAACAAATTTTTCGCAATTCTGCTGCCCCGAACGCTTAACCAGAAGGGCCTAGGGAAAAATACACATTCATTGTAATCGGGCGAGTTTCTACATTCAGACGCAACAGGAATATTTGGGTTTGGTCAATCCGTTCGCGAGATATGGGAGTTCGAAGCTAAGAAATGGTTGAGAAGACAAGAAATTTTTCGCACTTCTGCTGCTCCAAACGCATGACCAGAATGGCCTAGGGACAAAATACACATATCGTTGTAATCGGGAGAGTTTTTACATTCAGACGCAACAGGAACTTTTGGTTTTGGTCAATCCGTTCGCGAGATATGGGAGTTTGAAGTTAACAAATGGTTGAGAAGACAACAAATTTTGCGCAATTCTGCTGCCACAAACGCTTAACCAGAATGGCCGCGGGAATAAATACACATATCGTTGTAATCGGGAGAGTTTTTACATTCAGACGCAACAGGAACTTTTGGGTTTGGTCAATCCGTTCGCGAGATATGGGAGTTTGAAGTTAACAAATGGTTGAGAAGACAACAAATTTTGCGCAATTCTGCTGCCCCGAACGCTTAACCAGAAGGGCCTAGGGAAAAATACACATTCCGTTGTAATGGGGCGAGTATCTACTTTCAGATGCAAGAGGAATATTTGGGCTTGGTCAATCCGTTCGCGAAATATGGGCGTTTGAAGCTAAGAAATGGTTGAGAAGGCTACAAATTTCTCGCAATTCTGCTGCTCCAAACGCTTAACAAGAATGGCCTAGGGAAAAAATACACATACCGTTGTAATCGGGCGACTTTCTACTTTCAGATGCAATAGGAATTTTTGTGTTTGGTCAATCCTTTCGCGGGATATGGGAGTTTGAAGGTAAGAAATGGTTGAGAAGACAACAAATTTTTCGCAATTCTGCTGCTACAAACGCTTGTCCAGAATGTCCTAGGGAAAAAATACACATACCGTTGTAATCGGGAGAGTTTCTACTTTCAGGTGCAGCAGGAATTTTTGGGTTTGGTCAAGCCGTTCGCGAGATATGGGAGTTTGAAGCTAAGAAATGGTTGAGCAGACAACAAATTTTTCCCAATTCTGCTGCTCCAAACGCTTAACCAGAATGGCCTAGGAAAAAAATACACATATGGTTGTAATCGGGCGAGTATCTACTTTCAGATGCAATAGTAATTTTTGGGTTTGGTCAATCCGTTCGCGAGATATGGGAGTTTGAATCTAAGAAATGGTTGAGAAGACAACAAATTTACCGCACTTCTGCTGCTCCAAACGCTTAACCAGAATGGCCCACGGAAAAAATACACATACGGTTGTAATCGAGCGACTTTCTACTTTCAGATGCAATAGGAATTTTTGTGTTTGGTCAATCCTTTCGCGGGATATGGGAGTTTGAAGCTAAGAGACGGTTGAGAAGGCAACAAATATTGCGCACTTCTGTTGCTCCAAACGCTTAACCAGAATGACCGAGGGAAAAAATTCACATACCGTTGTAATCGGGCGAGTTCCTACTTTCAGACGCAAGAGGAATATTTGGGTTTGGTCAATCCGTTCGCGAGATATGGGAGTTCGAAGCTAAGAAATGGTTGAGAAGACAAGACATTTTTCGCACTTCTGCTGCTCCAAACGCATGACCAGAATGGCCTATGGACAAAATACACATATCGTTGTAATCGGGAGAGTTCCTACTTTCAGACGCAACAGGAATTTTTGTGTTTGGTCAATCCGTTCGCGAGATATGGGAGCTCGAAGCTAAGAAATGGTTGAGAAGACAAGACATTTTTCGCTCTTCTGCTGCTCCAAACGCATGACCAGAATGGCCTAAGGGCAAAATACACACACCGTTGTAATCGGGAGAGTTTCTACATTCAGACGCAACAGGAATTTTTGGGCTTGGTCAATCCGTACGCGAGATATGGGAGTTTGAAGCTAAGAAATGGTTGAGCAGACAACAAATATTTCGTACATCTGCTGCTGCAAACGCTTAACCAGAATGGTCCAGGGAAAAAATACACATACCGTTGTAATCGGGCGAGTTTCTACTTTCAGATGCAAGAGGAATTTTTGGGTTTGGTCAATCCGTTCGCGAGATATGGGAGTTTGAAACTAAGAAATGGTTGAGCAGACAACAAATTTTTCCCAATTCTGCTGATCCAAACGCATGACCAGAATGGCCTAAGGACAAAATACACACACCGTTGTAATCGGGAGAGTTTCTACATTCAGATGCAATAGGAATTTTTGGGCTTGGTCAATCCGTTCGCGAGATATGGGAGTTTGAAGCTAAGAAATGGTTCAGCAGACAACAAATTTTTCGTACATCTGCTGCTGCAAACGCTTATCCAGAATGGCCTAGGGAAAAAATACACATGCCGTTGTAATCGGGCGAGTATCTACTTTCAGATGCAAGAGGAATTTTTGGGCTTGGTCAATCCGTTCGCGAGATATGGGCGTTTGAAGCTAGGAAATGGTTGAGAAGGCTACAAATTTCTCGCAATTCTGCTGCTCCAAACGCTTAACCAGAATGGCCTAGGGAAAAAATACAGATACCTTTGTAATCGGGCGAGTTCCTACTTTCAGACGCAACAGGAATTTTTGGGTTTGGTCAATCCGTTCGCGAGATATGGGAGTTTGAAGCTAAGAAATGGTTGAGAAGACAACAAATTTTGCGCACTTCTGCTGCCCCAAACGCTTAACCAGAAGGGCCTAGGGAAAAAATACACATCCCGTTGTAATCGGGCGAGTTTCTACTTTCAGACGCAGCAAGAATTTTTGGGATTGGTCAATCCGTTCGCGAGAAATGGTAGTTTGAAGCTAAGAAATGGTTGAGAAGGCAACAAATTTTTCGCACTTCTGCTGCTCCAAACGCTTAACCAGAATGGCCTAGGGAAAAAATACACATACCGTTGTAATCGGGCGAGTTTCTACTTTTAGGTGCAGTAGGAATTTTTGGGTTTGGTTAATCCGTTCGCGAGATACGGGAGCTTAAAGCTAAGAAATGGTTGAGAAGACAACAAATTTTGCGCACTTCTGCTGCCCCAAACGCTTTACCAGAAGGGCCTAGGGAAAAAATACACATACCGTTGTTATCGGGCGAGTTTCTACTTTCAGACGCAGCTGGAATTTTTGGGTTTGGTCAATCCGTCCGCGGGAAATGGTAGCTTGAATCTAAGAAGTGGTTGATAAGGCAACAAATTTTGCGCAATTCTGCTGCTCCAAACGCTTAACCAGAAATGCCTAGGGAAAAAATACACATACCGTTGTAATCGGGAGAGTTTCTACATTCAGACGCAACAGGAACTTTTGGGTTTGGTCAATCCGTTCGCGAGATATGGGAGTTTGAAGCTAACAAATGGTTGAGAAGACAACAAATTTTTCGCAATTCTGCTGCCCCGAACGCTTAACCAGAAGGGCCTAGGGAAAAATACACATTCCGTTGTAATCGGGCGAGTATCTACTTTCAGATGCAAGAGGAATTTTTGGGCTTGTTCAATCCGTTCGCGAGATATGGGCGTTTGAAGCTAAGAAATGGTTGAGAAGGCTACAAATTTCTCGCAATTCTGCTGCTCCAAACGCTTAACCAGAATGGCCTAGGGAAAAAATACACATACCGTTGTAATCGGGCGACTTTCTAGTTTCAGATGTAATAGGAATTTTTGTGTTTGGTCAATCCTTTCGCGGGATATGGGAGCTTGAATCTAAGAAGTGGTTGATAAGGCAACAAATTTTGCGCAATTCTGCTGCTCCAAACGCTTAACCAGAAATGCCTAGGGAAAAAATACACATACCGTTGTAATCGGGAGAGTTTCTACATTCAGACGCAACAGGAACTTTTGGGTTTGGTCAATCCGTTCGCGAGATATGGGAGTTTGAAGCTAACAAATGGTTGAGAAGACAACAAATTTTGCGCAATTCTGCTGCCCCGAACGCTTAACCAGAAGGGCCTAGGGAAAAATACACATTCCGTTGTAAACGGGCGAGTATCTACTTTCAGATGCAAGTGGAATTTTTGGGCTTGGTCAATCCGTTCGCGAGATATGGGCGTTTGAAGCTAACAAATGGTTGAGAAGACAACAAATTTTGCGCAATTCTGCTGCCCCGAACGCTTAACCACAATAGCCTAGGGAAACAATACACATACCTTTGTAATCGGGCGAGTATCTACTTTCAGATGCAAGTGGAATTTTTGGGCTTGGTCAATCCGTTCGCGAGATATGGGCGTTTGAAGCTAAGAAATGGTTGAGAAGACAACAAATATTGCGCACTTCTGCTGCTGCAAACGCTTAACCAGAATGGTCCAGGGAAAAAATACACATACCGTTGTAATCGGGCGAGTTCCTACTTTCAGACGCAACAGGAATTTTTGGGTTTGGTCAATCCGTTCGCGAGATATGGGAGTTTGAAGCTAAGAGACGGTTGAGAAGGCAACAAATTTTGCGCACATCTGTTGCTCCAAACGCTTAACCAGAATGACCTAGGGAAAAAATACACATACCGTTGTAATCGGGCGAGTTGTCTACTTTCAGACGCAACAGGAATTTTTGTGTTTGGTCAATCCGTTCGCGAGATATGGGAGCTTGAAGCTAAGAAATGGTTGAGAACACAACAAATTTTGCGCAATTCTGCTGCTCCAAACGCTTAACCAGAATGGCCGCGGGAATAAATAAACATACCGTTGCAATCGGCAGACTTTCTACACTCAGACGCAACAGGAATATTTGGGTTTGGTCAATGCGTTCGCGAGATATGGGAGTTCGAAGCTAAGAAATGGTTGAGAAGACAAGACATTTTTCGCACTTCAGCTGCTCCAAACGCATGCCCAGAATGGCCTAAGGACAAAATACACACACCGTTGTAATCGGGAGAGTTTCTACATTCAGACGCAACAGGAATTTTTGGGCTTGGTCAATCCGTACGCGAGATATGGAAGTTTGAAGCTAAGAAATGCTTGAGCAGACAACAAAATTTTCGTACATCTGCTGCTGCAAACGCTTAACCAGAATGGTCTAGGGAAAAAATACACATGCCGTTGTAAACGGGCGAGTATCTACTTTCAGATGCAAGAGGAATTTTTGGGCTTGGTCAATCCGTTCGCGAGATATGGGCGTTTGAAGCTAGGAAATGGTTGAGAAGGCTACAAATTTCTCGCAATTCTGCTGCCCCAAACGCTTAAGCAGAATGGCCAAGGGAAAAAATACACATACCGTTGTAATCGGGCGACTTTCTACTTTCAGATGCAATAGGAATTTTTGGGTTTGGTCTATCCGTTCACGAGATATGGGAGTTTGAAGCTAAGAAATGGTTGAGCATACAACAAATTTCTCCCCATTCTGCTGCTCCAAACGCTTAACCAGTATGGCCTAGGGAAAAAATACACATACCGTTGTAATCGGGCGAGCTTCTACTTTCAGATGCAATAGAAATTTTTGGGTTTGGTCAATGCCTTCGCGAGATATGGGAGTTTGAATCTAAGAAATGGTTGAGAAGACAACAAATTTTGCACACTTCTGCTGCTCCAAACGCTTAACCAGAATGGCCTACGGAAAAAATACACATACCGTACTAATCGGGCGACTTTCCACTTTCAGATGCATTAGGAATTTTTGTGTTTGGTCAATCCTTTCGCGGGATATGGGAGTTTGAAGCTAAGAAACGGTTGAGAAAATAACAAATTTTTCGCACTTCCGCTGCCACAAACGCTTAACCAGAATGGCCTAGGGAAAAAATACACATACCGATGTAATCGGGAGAGTTTCTACTTTCAGACGCAGCACGTATTTTTGGGTTTGGTCAATCCGTTCACGAGATATGGGAGTTTGAAGCTAAGAAATAGTTGAGCAGACAACAAATTTTTCCCACTTCTGCTGCTCCAGACGCTTAACCACAATGGCCTAGGGAAAAAATACACATACCGTTGTAATCGGGAGAGTTTCTACTTTCAGACGCAGCAGGTATTTTTGGGTTTGGTCAATCCGTTCACGAGATATGGGAGTTTGAAGCTAAGAAATCGTTGAGCAGACAACAAATTTTTCCCACTTCTGCTGCTCCAAACGCTTAACCACAATGGCCTAGGGAAAAAATACACATACCTTTGTAATCGGGAGAGTTTCTACTTTCAGACGCAACAGGAATTTTTGGGTTTGGTCAATCCGTTCACGAGATATGGGAGTTTGAAGCTAAGAAATAGTTGAGCAGACAACAAATTTTTCCCACTTCTGCTGCTCCAGACGCTTAACCACAATGGCCTACGGAAAAAATACGCATACCGTTGTAATCGGGCGACTTTCTACTTTCAGATGCATTAGGAACTTTTGTGTTTGGTCAATCCTTTCGCGAGATATGGGAGTTTGAAGCTAAGAAATGGTTGAGCAGACAACAAATATTTCGTACATCTGCTGCTGCAATCGCTTAACCAGAATGGTCCAGGGAAAAAATACACATACCGTTGTAATCGGGCGAGTATCTACTTTCAGATGCAAGAGGAATTTTTGGGCTTGGTCAATCCGTTCGCGAGATATGGGCGTTTGAAGCTAGGAAATGGTTGAGAAGGCTACAAATTTCTCGCAATTCTGCTGCTCCAAACGCTTAAGCAGAATGGCCAAGGGAAAAAATACACATACCTTTGTAATCGGGAGAGTTTCTACTTTCAGACGCAACAGGAATTTTTGGGCTTGGTCAAGCCGTTCGCGAGATATGGGAGTTTGAAGCTAAGAAATGGTTGAGAAGACAACAAATTTTGCGCACATCTGTTGCTCCAAACGCTTAACCAGAATGACCTAGGGAAATAATACACATACCGTTGTAATCGGGCGACTTTCTACTTTCAGATGCATTAGGAATTTTTGTGTTTGGTCAATCCTTTCGCGGGATATGGGAGTTTCAAGCTAAGAAACGGTTGAGAAGACAACAAATTTTTCGCACTTCTGCTGCAACAAACGCTTAACCAGAATGGCCTAGGGAAAAAATACACATACCGTTGTAATCGGGCGAGTATCTACTTTCAGATGCAAGAGGAATTTTTGGGCTTAGTCAATCCGTTCGCGAGATATGGGCGTTTGAAGCTAAGAAATGGTTGAGAAGGCTACAAATTTCTCGCAATTCTGCTGCTCCAAACGCTTAACCAGAATGGCCTAGGGAAAAAATACAAATACCGTTGTAATCGGGCGATTTTCTACTTTCAGATGCAATAGGAATTTTTGTGTTTGGTCAATCCTTTCGCGGGATATGGGAGTTTGAAGCTAAGAAGTGGTTGAGAAGACAACAAATTTTTCGCACTTCTGCTGCTACAAACGCTTATCCAGAATGGCCTAGGGAAAAAATACACATACCGTTGTAATCGGGAGAGTTTCTACTTTCAGACGCAACAGGAATTTTTGGGTTTGGTCAATCCGTTCTCGTGATATGGGAGTTTGAGGCTAAGAAATGGTTGAGCAGACAACAAATTTTTCCCACTTCTGCTGCTCCAAACTCTTAACCACAATGGCCTAGGGAAAAAATACACACACCTTTGTAATCGGGAGAGTTTCTACTTTCAGACGCAACGGGAATTTTTTGGTTTGGTCAAGCCGTTCGCGAGATACGGGAGTTTGAAGCTAAGAAATGGTTGAGAAGACGACAAATTTTGCGCAATTCTGTTGCTCCAAACGCTTAACCAGAGTGGCCTACGGAAAAAATACTCATACCGTTGTAATCGGGCGACTTTCTGCTTTCAGATGCAATAGGAATTTTTGGGTTCGGTCAATCCTTTCGCGGGATATGGGGGTTTGAAGCTAAGAAGCGGTTGAGAAGACAACAAATTTTTCGCACTTCTGCTGCTACAAACGCTTATCCAGAATGGCCTAGGGAAATAATACACATACCGTTGTAATCGGGCGACTTTCTACTTTCAGATGCAATAGGAATTTTTGTGTTTGGTCAATCCTTTCGCGGGATATGTGAGTTTGAAGCTAAGAAATGGTTGAGAAGACAACAAATTTTTCGCACTTCTGCTACTACAAACGCATATCCAGAATGGCCTAGGGAAAAAATACACATACCGTTGTAATCGGGAGAGTTTCTACTTTCAGACGCAGCAGGTATTTTTGGGTTTGGTCAATCCGTTCACGAGATATGGGAGTTCGAAGTTTGGAAATAGTTGAGCAGACAACAAATTTTTCCCACTTCTGCTGCTCCAGACGCTTAACCACAATGGCCTAGGGAAAAAAAAAACATACCGTTGTAGTCGGGAGAGTTTCTACTTTCAGGCGCAGCAGGTATTTTTGGGTTTGGTCAATCCGTTCACGAGATATGGGAGTTTGAAGCTAAGAAATCGTTGAGCAGACAACAAATTTTTTCCACTTCTGCTGCTCCAAACGCTTAACCACAATGGCCTAGGGAAAAAATACACATACCTTTGTAATCGGGAGAGTTTCTACTTTCAGACGCAACAGGAATTTTTGGTTTTGGTCAATCCGTTCACGAGATATGGGAGTTTGAATCTAAGAAATGGTTGAGACGACAACAAATTTTGCACACTTCTGCTGCTCCAAACGCTTAACCAGAATGGCCTACGGAAAAAATACACATACCTTTGTAATCGGGCGACTTTCTACTTTCAAATGCATTAGGAATTTTTGCGTTTGGTCAATCCTTTCGCGGGATATGGGAGTTTGAAGCTAAGAAGCGGTGGAGAAGACAACAAATTTTTCGCACTTCTGCTGCTACAAACGCTTATCCAGAATGGCCTAGGGAAATAATACACATACCGTTGTAATCGGTCAACTTTCTACTTTCAGATGCAATAGGAATTTTTTGTGTTTGGTCAATCCTTTCGCGGGATATGGGAGTTTGAAGCTAAGAAATGGTTGAGAAGACAACAAATTTTTCGCACTTCTGCTGCTACAAACGCTTATCCAGAATGGCCTAGGGAAAAAATACACATACCGTTGTAAACGGGAGAGTTTCTACTTTCAGACGCAACAGGAGTTTTTGGGATTGGTCAAGCCGTTCGCGAGATACGGAAGTTTGAAGCTAAGAAATGATTGAGATGACGACAAATTTTGCGCACTTCTGTTGCTCCAAACGCTTAACCAGAATGGCCTACTGAAATAATATACATACCGTTGTAATCGGGCGAGTATCTACTTTCAGATGCAATTGTAATTTTTGGGTTTGGTCAATCCGTTCGCGAGATATGGGAGTTTGAATCTAAGAAATGGTTGAGAAGACAACAAATTTTTCCCACCTCTGCTGCTCCAAACGCTTAACCACAATGGCCTAGGGAAAAAATACACATACCGTTGTAATCGGGAGAATTTCTATATTCAGACGCATCAGGAATTTTTGGGCTTGGTCAATCCGTACGCGAGATATGGGAGTTTGAAGCTAAGAAATGGTTGAGTAGACAAAAAATTTTTCGTACATCTGCTGCTGCAAACGCTTAACCAGAATGGTCTAGGGAAAAAATACACATACCGTTGTAATCGGGCGAGTTTCTACTTTCAGACGAAGTAGGAATTTTTGGGCTTGGTCAATCCTTTCGCGAGATATGGGAGTTTGAATCAAAGAAATGGTTGAGAAGACAACGAATTTTGCGCACTTCTGCTGCTCCAAACGCTTAACCAGAATGACCTAGGGGAAAAATACACATACCGTTGTAATCGAGCGAGTTCCTGCTTTCAGACGCAACAGGAATTTTTGTGTTTGGTCAATCCGTTCGCGAAATATGGGAGCTTGAAACTAAGAAATGGTTAAGAACACAACAAATTTTGCGCACTTCTGCTGCTCCAAACGCTTAACCAGGGTGGCCGCGGGAATAAATACACATACCGATTCAATCGGCAGACTTTCTACATTCAGACGCAACAGGAATATTTGGGTTTGGTCAATCCTTTCGCGAGATATGGGAGGTCGAAGCTAAGAAATGGTTGAGAAGACAAGAAATTTTTCGCACTTCTGCTGCTCCAAAAGCATGACCAGAATGGCCTAGGGACAAAATACACATACCGTTGTAATCGGGAGAGTTTCTACATTCAGACGCAACCGGAATTTTTGGGCTTAGTCAATCCGTACGCGAGATATGGGAGTTTGAAGCTAAGAAATGGTTGAGCAGACAACAAATTTTTCGTAAATCTGCTGCTGCAAACGCTTAACTAGAAAGGTCTAGGAAAAAATACATATACCGTTGTAATCGGGCGAGTTTCTACTTTTAGATGCAAGAGGAATTTTTGCGTTTGGTCAATCCGTTCGCGAGATATGGGAGTTTGAAACTAAGAAATCCTTGAGCAGACAACAAATTTTTTCCATTTCTGCTGCTCCAAACGCTTAACCACAATGGCCTATGGAAAAAATACACATACCGTTGTAATTGGGAGAGTTTCTACTTTCAGGCGCAGCAGGTATTTTTGTGTTTGGTCAATCCGTTCGCGAGATATGGGAGTTTGAAGCTAAGAAATGGGTGAGCAGACATAAAATTTTTCCCAATTCTACTGCTCCAAACGCTTAACCAGAATGGCCTAGGACAAAAATACACATACTGTTGTAATCGGGCGAGTATCTACTTTCAGATGCAATTGTAATTTTTGCGTTTGGTCAATCCGTTCGCGAGATATGGGAGTTTGAATCTAAGAAATGGTTGAGAAGACAACAAATTTTGCGCACTTCTGCTGCTCCAAACGCTTAACCAGAGTGGCCTACTGAAATAATATACATACCGTTGTAATCGGGCGACTTTCTGCTTTCAGATGCAATAGGAATTTTTGGGTTCGGTCAATGCTTTCGTGGGATATGGGAGTTTGAAGCTAAGAAATGGTTGAGAAGACAATAAATTTTTCGCACTTCTGCTACTACCAACGCTTATCCAGAATGGCCTAGGGAAAAAATACACATACCGTTGTAATCGGGAGAGTTTCTACTTTCAGACGCAGCAGGTATTTTTGGGTTTGGTCAATCCGTTCACGAGATATGGGAGTTTGAAGCTAAGGAATGGTTGAGCAGACAACAAATTTTTCGCACTTCTGCTGCTCCAAACGCTTAACCAGAATGACCTAGGGAAAAAATACACATACCTTTGTAATCGGGAGAAATTCTACATTCAGACGCATCAGGACTTTTTGGGCTTGGTCAATCCGTACGCGAGATATGGGAGTTTGAAGCTAAGAAATGGTTGAGAAGACAACGAATTTTACGCACTTCTGCTGCTCCAAACGCTTAACCAGAATGACCTAGGGGAAAAATACACATACCGTTGTAATCGAGCGAGTTCCTGCTTTCAGACGCAACAGGAATTTTTGTGTTTGGTCAATCCGTTCGCGAAATATGGGAGCTTGAAACTAAGAAATGGTTAAGAACACAACAAATTTTGCGCACTTCTGCTGCTCCAAACGCTTAACCAGGGTGGCCGCGGGAATAAATACACATACCGATTCAATCGGCAGACTTTCTACATTCAGACGCAACAGGAATATTTGGGTTTGGTCAATCCTTTCGCGAGATATGGGAGGTCGAAGCTAAGAAATGGTTGAGAAGACAAGAAATTTTTCGCACTTCTGCTGCTCCAAAAGCATGACCAGAATGGCCTAGGGACAAAATACACATACCGTTGTAATCGGGAGAGTTTCTACATTCAGACGCAACCGGAATTTTTGGGCTTAGTCAATCCGTACGCGAGATATGGGAGTTTGAAGCTAAGAAATGGTTGAGCAGACAACAAATTTTTCGTAAATCTGCTGCTGCAAACGCTTAACCAGAATGGTCTAGGAAAAAATACATATACCGTTGTAATCGGGCGAGTTTCTACTTTTAGATGCAAGAGGAATTTTTGGGTTTGGCCAATCCGTTCGCGAGATATGGGAGTTTGAAACTAAGAAATGGTTGAGCAGACAACAAATTTTTCCCAATTCTGCTGATCCAAACGCTTAACCAGAATGGCCTAGGGTAAAATTACACATACCGTTGTAATTGGGAGAGTTTCTACTTTCAGGCGCAGCAGGTATTTTTGTGTTTGGTCAATCCGTTCGCGAGATATGGGAGTTTGAATCTAAGAAATCGTTGAGCAGACAACAAATTTTTTCCACTTCTGCTGCTCCAAACGCTTAACCACAATGGCCTAGGGAAAAAATACACATACCGTTGTAATTGGGAGAGTTTCTACTTTCAGGCGCAGCAGGTATTTTTGTGTTTGGTCAATCCGTTCGCGAGATATGGGAGTTTGAAGCTAAGAAATGGGTGAGCAGACATAAAATTTTTCCCAATTCTACTGCTCCAAACGCTTAACCAGAATGGCCTAGGACAAAAATACACATACTGTTGTAATCGGGCGAGTATCTACTTTCAGATGCAATTGTAATTTTTGCGTTTGGTCAATCCGTTCGCGAGATATGGGAGTTTGAATCTAAGAAATGGTTGAGAAGACAACAAATTTTGCGCACTTCTGCTGCTCCAAACGCTTAACCAGAGTGGCCTACTGAAATAATATACATACCGTTGTAATCGGGCGACTTTCTGCTTTCAGATGCAATAGGAATTTTTGGGTTCGGTCAATGCTTTCGTGGGATATGGGAGTTTGAAGCTAAGAAATGGTTGAGAAGACAATAAATTTTTCGCACTTCTGCTACTACCAACGCTTATCCAGAATGGCCTAGGGAAAAAATACACATACCGTTGTAATCGGGAGAGTTTCTACTTTCAGACGCAGCAGGTATTTTTGGGTTTGGTCAATCCGTTCACGAGATATGGGAGTTTGAGGCTAAGAAATGGTTGAGCAGACAACAAATTTTTCGTACATCTGCTGCTGCAAACGCTTAACCAGAATGGTCTAGGGAAAAAATACACATACCGTTGTAATCGGGCGACTTTCTGCTTTCAGATGCAATAGGAATTTTTGGTTTCGGTCAATCCTTTCGTGGGATATGGGAGTTTGAAACTAAGAAATGGTTGAGCAGACAACAAATTTTTGCCAATTCTGCTGATCCAAACGCTTAACCAGAATGACCTAGGGGAAAAATACACATACCGTTGTAATCGGGCGAGCTTCTACCTTAAGATGCAATAGTAATTTTTGGGTTTGGTCAATCCCTTCGCGAGATATGGGAGTTTGAATCTAAGAAATGGTTGAGAAGACAACAAATTTTGCGCACATCTGCTCCTCCAAACGCTTAACCAGAATGGCCTAGGGAAAAAATACACATACCTTTGTAATCGGGAGAGTTTCTACTTTCAGACGCAACAGGAATTTTTGGGTTTGGTCAAGCCGTTCGCGAGATACGGGAGTTTGAAGCTAAGAAATGATTGAGATGACGACAAATTTTGCGCACTTCTGTTGCTCCAAACGCTTAACCAGAGTGGCCTAGGAAAAAAATACACATACCGTTGTAATCGGGCGAGTATCTACTTTCAGATGCAATTGTAATTTTTGGGTTTGGTCAATCCGTTCGCGAGATATGGGAGTTTGAATCTAAGAAATGGTTGAGAAGACAACAAATTTTTCCCACTTCTGCTGCTCCAAACGCTTAACCACAATGGCCTAGGGAAAAAATACACATACCTTTGTAATCGGGAGAGTTTCTACTTTCAGACGCAACAGGAATTTTTGGGTTTGGTCAAGCCGTTCGCGAGATACGGGAGTTTGAAGCTAAGAAATGATTGAGATGACGACAAATTTTGCGCACTTCTGTTGCTCCAAACGCTTAACCAGAATGGCCTAGGAAAAAAATACACATACCGTTGTAATCGGGCGAGTATCTACTTTCAGATGCAATTGTAATTTTTGGGTTTGGTCAATCCGTTCGCGAGATATGGGAGTTTGAATCTAAGAAATGGTTGAGAAGACAACAAATTTTTCCCACCTCTGCTGCTCCAAACGCTTAACCACAATGCCCTAGGGAAAAAATACACATACCTTTGTAATCGGGAGAGTTTCTACTTTCAGACGCAACAGGAATTTTTGGGTTTGGTCAATCCTTTCGCGAGATATGGGAGTTAGAAGCTAAGAAATGGTTGAGCAGACAACAAATTTTTCGTACATCTGCTGCTGCAAACGCTTAACCAGAATGGTCTAGGGAAAAAATACACATACCGTTGTAATCGGGCGAGTTTCTACTTTCAGACGAAGTAGGAATTTTTGGGCCTGGTCAAACCTTTCGCGAGATATGGGAGTTTGAATCAAAGAAATGGTTGAGAAGACAACGAATTTTACGCACTTCTGCTGCTCCAAACGCTTAACCAGAATGACCTAGGGGAAAATACACATACCGTTGTAATCGAGCGAGTTCCTACTTTCAGACGCAACAGGAACTTTTGGGTTTGGTCAATCCGTTCACGAGATATGGGAGTTTGAAGCTAAGAAATGATTGAGATGACGACAAATTTTGCGCACATCTGTTGCTCCAAACGCTTAACCAGAATGGCCTAGGAAAAAAATACACATACCGTTGTAATCGGGAGAGATTCTACTTTCAGGCGCAACAGGAACTTTTGGGTTTGGTCAATCCGTTCACGAGATATGGGAGTTTGAGGCTAAGAAATGGTTGAGCAGACAACAAATTTTTCCCACTTCTGCTGCTCCAAACGCTTAACCACAATAACCTAGGGAATAAATACACATACCGTTGCAATTGGCAGACTTTCTACATTCAGACGCAACAGGAATATTTGGGTTTGGTCAATCCGTTCGCGAGATATGGGAGTTCGAAGCTAAGAAATGGTTGAGAAGACAAGAAATTTTTCGCACTTCTGCTGCTCCAAACACATGACCAGAATGGCCTAGGGACAAAATACACATACCGTTGTAATCGGGAGAATTTCTACATTCAGACGCATCAGGAATTTTTGGGCTTGGTCAATCCGTACGCGAGATATGGGAGTTTGAAGCTAAGAAATGGTTGAGCAGACAACAAATTTTTCGTACATCTGCTGCTGCAAACGCTTAACCAGAATGGTCTAGGGAAAAAATACACATACCGTTGTAATCGGGCGAGTTTCTACTTTCAGACGAAGCAGGAATTTTTGGGCTTGGTCAAACCTTTCGCGAGATTTGGGAGTTTGAAACTAAGAAATGGTTGAGCAGACAACAAATTTTTCCCAATTCTGCTGATCCAAACGCTTAACCAGAATGACATAGGGGAAAAATACACATACCGTTGTAATCGGGCGAGCTTCTACCTTAAGATGCAATAGTAATTTTTGGGTTTGGTCAATCCCTTCGCGAGATATGGGAGTTTGAATCTAAGAAATGGTTGAGAAGACAACAAATTTTGCGCACATCTGCTCCTCCAAACGCTTAACCACAATGGCCTAGGGAAAAAGTACACATACCGTCGTAATCGGGCGACTTTCTACTTACAGATGCATTTGGAATTTTTGTGTTTGGTCAATCCTTTCGCGGGATATGGGAGTTTGAAGCTAAGAAATGTTTGAGAAGAGAACAAATTTTGCACATTTCTGCTGCTCCAAAAGCTTAACCAGAATGGCCTACGGAAAAAATACACATACCGTTGTAATCGGGCGACTTTCTACTTTCAGATGCATTAGGAATTTTTGTGTTTGGTCAATCCGTTCGCGGGATATGGGAGTTTGAAGCTAAGAAATGGTTGAGAAGACAACAAATTTTTCGCATTTCTGCTGCTACAAACGCTTATCCAGAATGGCCTAGAGAAAAAATACACATACCGTTGTAATCGGGAGAGTTTCTACTTTCAGACGCAACAGGAACTTTTGGGTTTGGTCAATCCGTTCGCGAGATATGGGAGTTTGAATCTAAGAAATCGTTGAGCAGACAACAAATTTTTTCCACTTCTGCTGCTCCAAACGCTTAACCACAATGGCCTAGGGAAAAAATACACATACCGTTGTAATTGGGAGAGTTTCTACTTTCAGGCGCAGCAGGTATTTTTGTGTTTGGTCAATCCGTTCGCGAGATATGGGAGTTTGAAGCTAAGAAATGGGTGAGCAGACATAAAATTTTTCCCAATTCTACTGCTCCAAACGCTTAACCAGAATGGCCTAGGACAAAAATACACATACTGTTGTAATCGGGCGAGTATCTACTTTCAGATGCAATTGTAATTTTTGCGTTTGGTCAATCCGTTCGCGAGATATGGGAGTTTGAATCTAAGAAATGGTTGAGAAGACAACAAATTTTGCGCACTTCTGCTGCTCCAAACGCTTAACCAGAGTGGCCTACTGAAATAATATACATACCGTTGTAATCGGGCGACTTTCTGCTTTCAGATGCAATAGGAATTTTTGGGTTCGGTCAATGCTTTCGTGGGATATGGGAGTTTGAAGCTAAGAAATGGTTGAGAAGACAATAAATTTTTCGCACTTCTGCTACTACCAACGCTTATCCAGAATGGCCTAGGGAAAAAATACACATACCGTTGTAATCGGGAGAGTTTCTACTTTCAGACGCAGCAGGTATTTTTGGGTTTGGTCAATCCGTTCACGAGATATGGGAGTTTGAGGCTAAGAAATGGTTGAGCAGACAACAAATTTTTCGTACATCTGCTGCTGCAAACGCTTAACCAGAATGGTCTAGGGAAAAAATACACATACCGTTGTAATCGGGCGACTTTCTGCTTTCAGATGCAATAGGAATTTTTGGTTTCGGTCAATCCTTTCGTGGGATATGGGAGTTTGAAACTAAGAAATGGTTGAGCAGACAACAAATTTTTGCCAATTCTGCTGATCCAAACGCTTAACCAGAATGACCTAGGGGAAAAATACACATACCGTTGTAATCGGGCGAGCTTCTACCTTAAGATGCAATAGTAATTTTTGGGTTTGGTCAATCCCTTCGCGAGATATGGGAGTTTGAATCTAAGAAATGGTTGAGAAGACAACAAATTTTGCGCACATCTGCTCCTCCAAACGCTTAACCAGAATGGCCTAGGGAAAAAATACACATACCTTTGTAATCGGGAGAGTTTCTACTTTCAGACGCAACAGGAATTTTTGGGTTTGGTCAAGCCGTTCGCGAGATACGGGAGTTTGAAGCTAAGAAATGATTGAGATGACGACAAATTTTGCGCACTTCTGTTGCTCCAAACGCTTAACCAGAGTGGCCTAGGAAAAAAATACACATACCGTTGTAATCGGGCGAGTATCTACTTTCAGATGCAATTGTAATTTTTGGGTTTGGTCAATCCGTTCGCGAGATATGGGAGTTTGAATCTAAGAAATGGTTGAGAAGACAACAAATTTTTCCCACTTCTGCTGCTCCAAACGCTTAACCACAATGGCCTAGGGAAAAAATACACATACCTTTGTAATCGGGAGAGTTTCTACTTTCAGACGCAACAGGAATTTTTGGGTTTGGTCAAGCCGTTCGCGAGATACGGGAGTTTGAAGCTAAGAAATGATTGAGATGACGACAAATTTTGCGCACTTCTGTTGCTCCAAACGCTTAACCAGAATGGCCTAGGAAAAAAATACACATACCGTTGTAATCGGGCGAGTATCTACTTTCAGATGCAATTGTAATTTTTGGGTTTGGTCAATCCGTTCGCGAGATATGGGAGTTTGAATCTAAGAAATGGTTGAGAAGACAACAAATTTTTCCCACCTCTGCTGCTCCAAACGCTTAACCACAATGCCCTAGGGAAAAAATACACATACCTTTGTAATCGGGAGAGTTTCTACTTTCAGACGCAACAGGAATTTTTGGGTTTGGTCAATCCTTTCGCGAGATATGGGAGTTAGAAGCTAAGAAATGGTTGAGCAGACAACAAATTTTTCGTACATCTGCTGCTGCAAACGCTTAACCAGAATGGTCTAGGGAAAAAATACACATACCGTTGTAATCGGGCGAGTTTCTACTTTCAGACGAAGTAGGAATTTTTGGGCCTGGTCAAACCTTTCGCGAGATATGGGAGTTTGAATCAAAGAAATGGTTGAGAAGACAACGAATTTTACGCACTTCTGCTGCTCCAAACGCTTAACCAGAATGACCTAGGGGAAAATACACATACCGTTGTAATCGAGCGAGTTCCTACTTTCAGACGCAACAGGAACTTTTGGGTTTGGTCAATCCGTTCACGAGATATGGGAGTTTGAAGCTAAGAAATGATTGAGATGACGACAAATTTTGCGCACTTCTGTTGCTCCAAACGCTTAACCAGAATGGCCTAGGAAAAAAATACACATACCGTTGTAATCGGGAGAGATTCTACTTTCAGGCGCAACAGGAACTTTTGGGTTTGGTCAATCCGTTCACGAGATATGGGAGTTTGAGGCTAAGAAATGGTTGAGCAGACAACAAATTTTTCCCACTTCTGCTGCTCCAAACGCTTAACCACAATAACCTAGGGAATAAATACACATACCGTTGCAATTGGCAGACTTTCTACATTCAGACGCAACAGGAATATTTGGGTTTGGTCAATCCGTTCGCGAGATATGGGAGTTCGAAGCTAAGAAATGGTTGAGAAGACAAGAAATTTTTCGCACTTCTGCTGCTCCAAACACATGACCAGAATGGCCTAGGGACAAAATACACATACCGTTGTAATCGGGAGAATTTCTACATTCAGACGCATCAGGAATTTTTGGGCTTGGTCAATCCGTACGCGAGATATGGGAGTTTGAAGCTAAGAAATGGTTGAGCAGACAACAAATTTTTCGTACATCTGCTGCTGCAAACGCTTAACCAGAATGGTCTAGGGAAAAAATACACATACCGTTGTAATCGGGCGAGTTTCTACTTTCAGACGAAGCAGGAATTTTTGGGCTTGGTCAAACCTTTCGCGAGATTTGGGAGTTTGAAACTAAGAAATGGTTGAGCAGACAACAAATTTTTCCCAATTCTGCTGATCCAAACGCTTAACCAGAATGACATAGGGGAAAAATACACATACCGTTGTAATCGGGCGAGCTTCTACCTTAAGATGCAATAGTAATTTTTGGGTTTGGTCAATCCCTTCGCGAGATATGGGAGTTTGAATCTAAGAAATGGTTGAGAAGACAACAAATTTTGCGCACATCTGCTCCTCCAAACGCTTAACCACAATGGCCTAGGGAAAAAGTACACATACCGTCGTAATCGGGCGACTTTCTACTTACAGATGCATTTGGAATTTTTGTGTTTGGTCAATCCTTTCGCGGGATATGGGAGTTTGAAGCTAAGAAATGTTTGAGAAGAGAACAAATTTTGCACATTTCTGCTGCTCCAAAAGCTTAACCAGAATGGCCTACGGAAAAAATACACATACCGTTGTAATCGGGCGACTTTCTACTTTCAGATGCATTAGGAATTTTTGTGTTTGGTCAATCCGTTCGCGGGATATGGGAGTTTGAAGCTAAGAAATGGTTGAGAAGACAACAAATTTTTCGCATTTCTGCTGCTACAAACGCTTATCCAGAATGGCCTAGGGAAAAAATACACATACCGTTGTAATCGGGAGAGTTTCTACTTTCAGACGCAACAGGAACTTTTGGGTTTGGTCAATCCGTTCACGAGATATGGGAGTTTGAGGCTAAGAAATGGTTGAGCAGACAACAAATTTTTCCCACTTCTGCTGCTCCAAACGCTTAACCACAATGGCCTAGGGAAAAAATACACATACCTTTGTAATCGGGAGAGTTTCTACTTTCAGACGCAACAGGAATTTTTGGGTTTGGTCAAGCCGTTCGCGAGATACGGGAGTTTGAAGGTAAGAAATGATTGAGATGACGACAAATTTTGCGCAATTCTGTTGCTCCAAACGCTTAACCAGAATGGCCTAGGAAAAAAATACACATACCGTTGTAATCGGGCGAGTATCTACTTTCAGATGCAATTGTAATTTTTGGGTTTGGTCAATCCGTTCGCGAGATATGGGAGTTTGAATCTAAGAAATGGTTGAGAAGACAACGAATTTTACGCACTTCTGCTGCTCCAAACGCTTAACCAGAATGACCTAGGGGAAAAATACACATACCGTTGTAATCGAGCGAGTTCCTACTTTCAGACGCAGCAGGAACTTTTGGGTTTGGTCAATCCGTTCACGAGATATGGGAGTTTGAAGCTAAGAAATGATTGAGATGACGACAAATTTTGCGCACTTCTGTTGCTCCAAACGCTTAACCAGAATGGCCTAGGGAATAAATACACATACCGTTGCAATCGGCAGACTTTCTACATTCAGACGCAACAGGAATATTTGGGTTTGGTCAATCCGTTCGCGAGATATGGGAGTTCGAAGCTAAGAAATGGTTGAGAAGACAAGAAATTTTTCGCACTTCTGCTGCTCCAAACACATGACCAGAATGGCCTAGGGACAAAATACACATACCGTTGTAATCGGGAGAATTTCTACATTCAGACGCATCAGGAACTTTTGGGCTTGGTCAATCCGTACGCGAGATATGGGAGTTTGAAGCTAAGATATGGCTGAGCAGACAACAAATTTTTCGCACTTCTGCTGCTACAAACGCTTATCCAGAATGGCCTAGGGAAAAAATACACATACCGTTGTAATCGGGAGAGTTTATACTTTCAGACGCAACAGGAACTTTTGGGTTTGGTCAATCCGTTCACGAGATATGGGAGTTTGAGGCTAAGAAATGGTTGAGCAGACAACAAATTTTTCCCACTTCTGCTGCTCCAAACGCTTAACCACAATGGCCTAGGGAAAAAATACACATACCTTTGTAATCGGGAGAGTTTCTACTTTCAGACGCAACAGGAATTTTTGGGTTTGGTCAAGCCGTTCGCGAGATACGGGAGTTTGAAGCTAAGAAATGATTGAGATGACGACAAATTTTGCGCAATTCTGTTGCTCCAAACGCTTAACCAGAATGGCCTAGGAAAAAAATACACATACCGTTGTAATCGGGCGAGTATCTACTTTCAGATGCAATTGTAATTTTTGGGTATGGTCAATCCGTTCGCGAGATATGGGAGTTTGAATCTAAGAAATGGTTGAGAAGACAACAAATTTTTCCCACCTCTGCTGCTCCAAACGCTTCACCACAATGGCCTAGGGAAAAAATACACATACCTTTGTACTCGGGAGAGTTTCTACTTTCAGACGCAACAGGAATTTTTGGGTTTGGTCAATCCGTTCGCGAGATATGGGAGTTAGAAGCTAAGAAATGGTTGAGCAGACAACAAATTTTTCGTACATCTGCTGCTGCAAACGCTTAACCAGAATGGTCTAGGGAAATAATACACATACCGTTGTAATCGGGCGACTTTCTACTTTCAGATGCAATTGGAATTTTTGTGTTTGGTCAATCCGTTCGCGGGATATGGGAGTTTGAAGCTAAGAAATGGTTGAGAAGACAACAAATTTTTCGCACTTCTGCTGCTACAAACGCTTATCCAGAATGGCCTAGGGAAAAAATACACATACCGTTGTAATCGGGAGAGTTTATACTTTCAGACGCAACAGGAACTTTTGGGTTTGGTCAATCCGTTCACGAGATATGGGAGTTTGAGGCTAAGAAATGGTTGAGCAGACAACAAATTTTTCCCACTTCTGCTGCTCCAAACGCTTAACCACAATGGCCTAGGGAAAAAATACACATACCTTTGTAATCGGGAGAGTTTCTACTTTCAGACGCAACAGGAATTTTTGGGTTTGGTCAAGCCGTTCGCGAGATACGGGAGTTTGAAGCTAAGAAATGATTGAGATGACGACAAATTTTGCGCAATTCTGTTGCTCCAAACGCTTAACCAGAATGGCCTAGGAAAAAAATACACATACCGTTGTAATCGGGCGAGTATCTACTTTCAGATGCAATTGTAATTTTTGGGTTTGGTCAATCCGTTCGCGAGATATGGGAGTTTGAATCTAAGAAATGGTTGAGAAGACAACAAATTTTTCCCACCTCTGCTGCTCCAAACGCTTCACCACAATGGCCTAGGGAAAAAATACACATACCTTTGTACTCGGGAGAGTTTCTACTTTCAGACGCAACAGGAATTTTTGGGTTTGGTCAATCCGTTCGCGAGATATGGGAGTTAGAAGCTAAGAAATGGTTGAGCAGACAACAAATTTTTCGTACATCTGCTGCTGCGAACGCTTAACCAGAATGGTCTAGGGAAAAAAAAAACACATACCGTTGTAATCGGGCGAGTTTCTACTTTCAGACGAAGTAGGAATTTTTGGGCCCGGTCAAACCTTTCGCGAGATATGGGAGTTTGAATCAAAGAAATGGTTGAGAAGACAACGAATTTTGCGCACTTCTGTTGCTCCAAACGCTTAACCAGAATGGCCTAGGAAAAAAATACACATACCGTTGTAATCGGGAGAGTTTCTACTTTCAGACGCAACAGGAACTTTTGGGTTTGGTCAATCCGTTCACGAGATATGGGAGTTTGAGGCTAAGAAATGGTTGAGCAGACAACAAATTTTTCCCACTTCTGCTGCTCCAAACGCTTAACCACAATGACCTAGGGAATAAATACACATACCGTTGCCATCGGCAGACTTTCTACATTCAGACGCAACAGGAATATTTGGGTTTGGTCAATCCGTTCGCGAGATAAGGGAGTTCGAAGCTAAGAAATGGTTGAGAAGACAAGAAATTTTTCGCACTTCTGCTGCTCCAAACACATGACCAGAATGGCCTAGGGACAAAATACACATACCGTTGTAATCGGGAGAATTTCTACATTCAGACGCATCAGGAATTTTTGGGCTTTGTCAATCCGTACGCGAGATATGGGAGTTTGAAGCTAAGAAATGGTTGAGCAGACAACAAATTTTTCGTACATCTGCTGCTGCAAACGCTTAACCAGAATGGTCTAGGGAAAAAATACACATACCGTTGTAATCGGGCGAGTTTCTACTTTCAGACGAAGCAGGAATTTTTGGGCTTGGTCAAACCTTTCGCGAGATTTGGGAGTTTGAAACTGAGAAATGGTTGAGCAGACAACAAATTTTTCCCAATTCTGCTGATCCAAACGCTTAACCAGAATGACCTAGGGGAAAAATACATATACCGTTGTAATCGGGCGAGCTTCTACCTTAAGATGCAATAGTAATTTTTGGGTTTGGTCAATCCCTTCGCGAGATATGGGAGTTTGAATCTAAGAAATGGTTGAGAAGACAACAAATTTTGCGCACATCTGCTCCTCCAAACGCTTAACCAGAATGGCCTAGGGAAAAAGTACACATACCGTCGTAATCGGGCGACTTTCTACTTACAGATGCATTAGGAATTTTTGTGTTTGGTCAATCCTTTCGCGGGATATGGGAGTTTGAAGCTAAGAAATGGTTGAGAAGACAACAAATTTTGCACACTTCTGCTGCTCCAAAAGCTTAACCAGAATGGCCTACGGAAAAAATACACATACCTCTGTAATCGGGCGACTTTCTACTTTCAGATGCATTAGGAATTTTTGTGTTTGGTCAATCCTTTCGCGGGATATGGGAGTTTGAAGCTAAGAAGCGGTTGAGAAGACAACAAATTTTTCGCACTTCTGCTGCTACAAACGCTTATCCAGAATGGCCTAGGGAAATAATACGCATACCGTTGTAATCGGGCGACTTTCTACTTTCAGATGCAATAGGAATTTTTGTGTTTGGTCAATCCGTTCGCGGGATATGGGAGTTTGAAGCTAAGAAATGGTTGAGAAGACAACAAATTTTTCGCACTTCTGCTGCTACAAACGCTTATCCAGAATGGCCTAGGGAAAAAATACACATACCGTAGTAATCGGGAGAGTTTCTACTTTCAGACGCAACAGGAACTTTTGGGTTTGGTCAATCCGTTCACGAGATATGGGACTTTGAGGCTAAGAAATGGTTGAGTAGACAACAAATTTTTCCCACTTCTGCTGCTCCAAACGCTTAACCACAATGGCCTAGGGAAAAAATACCCATACCTTTGTAATCGGGAGAGTTTCTACTTTCAGACGCAACAGGAATTTTTGGGTTTGGTCAAGCCGTTCGCGAGATACGGGAGTTTGAAGCTAAGAAATGATTGAGATGACGACAAATTTTGCGCAATTCTGTTGCTCCAAACGCTTAACCAGAATGGCCTAGGAAAAAAATACACATACCGTTGTAATCGGGAGAGTTTCTACATTCAGACGCAACAGGAATTTTTGGGCTTAGTCAATCCGTACGCGAGATATGGGAGTTTGAAGCTAAGAAATGGTGGAGCAGACAACAAATTTTTCGTACATCTGCTGCTGCAAACGCTTAACCAGAATGGTCTAGGGAAAAAATACATATACCGTTGTAATCGGGCGAGTTTCTAGTTTTAGATGCAAGAGGAATTCTTGGGTTTGGTCAATCCGTTCGCGAGGTATGGGAGTTTGAAACTAAGAAATGGTTGAGCAGACAACAAATTTTTCCCAATTCTGCTGATCCAAACGCTTAACCAGAATGGCCTAGGGGAAAAATACACATACCGTTGTAATCGGGCGAGTTTCTACTTTCAGATGCAAGAGGAATTTTTGGATTTGGTCAATCCGTTCGCGAGATATGGGAGTTTGAAGCTAAGAAATGGTTGAGCAGACAACAAATTTTTCCCCATTCTGCTGCTCCAAACGCTTAACCAGTATGGCCTAGGAAAAAAATACACATACCGTTGTAATCGGGCGAGCTTCTACTTTCAGATGCAATAGTAATTTTTGGGTTTGGTCAATACCGTCGCGAGATATGGGAGATTGAATCTAAGAAATGGTTGAGCAGACAAAAAATTTTTCCCACTTCTGCTGCTACAAACGCTTAACCAGAATGGCCTAGGGAAGAAATACACGTACCGTTGTAATCGGGCGACTATCTACTTTCAGATGCAATAGGAATTTTTGTGTTTGGTCAATCCTTTCGTGGGATATGGGAGTTTGAAGCTAAGAAACGGTTGAGAAGACAATAAATTTTTCGCACTTCTGCTACAACAAACGCTTATCCAGAATGGCCTAGGGAAAAAATACACATACCGTTGTAATCGGGAGAGTTTCTACTTTCAGACGCAGCAGGTATTTTTGGGTTTGGTCAATCCGTTCACGAGATATGGGAGTTTGAAGCTAAGAAATGGTTGAGAAGACAACAAATTTTGCTCACTTCTGCTGCTCCAAACGCATAACCAGAGTGGCCTACTGAAAAAATACACATACCGTTGTAATCGGGCGACTTTCTGCTTTCAGATGCAATAGGAATTTTTGGGTTCGGTCAATCCTTTCGTGGGATATGGGAGTTTGAAACTAAGAAATGGTTGAGCAGACAACAAATTTTTCCCAATTCTGCTGATCCAAACGCTTAACCAGAATGACCTAGGGGAAAAATACACATACCGTTGTAATCTGGCGAGCTTCTACCTTCAGATGCAATAGTAATTTTTGGGTTTGGTCAATCCTTTCGCGAGATATGGGAGTTTGAATCTAAGAAATGTTTGAGAAGACAACAAATTTTGCGCACATCTGCTGCTCCAAACGCTTAACCAGAAAGGCCTAGGGAAAAAGTACACATACCGTCGTAATCGGGCGACTTTCTACTTACAGATGCATTAGGAATTTTTGTGTTTGGTCAATCCTTTCGCGGGATATGGGAGTTTGAAGCTAAGAAATGGTTGAGAAGACAACAAATTTTTCGCACTTCTGCTGCTACAAACGCTTAACTAGAATGCCCTAGGGAGAAAATACCCATACCGTTGTAATCGGGCGAGTATGTACTTTCAGATGCAAGAGGAATTTTTGGGCTTGGTCAATCCGTTCGCGAGATATGGGCGTTTGAAGCTAAGAAATGGTTGAGAAGGCTACAAATTTCACGCAATTCTGCTGCTCCAAACGCTTAACAAGAATGGCCTAGGGAAAAAATACACATACCGTTGTAATCGGGCGACTTTCTACTTTCAGATGCAATAGGAATTTTTGTGTTTGGTCAATCCATTCGCGAGATATGGGAGTTTGAAGCTAAGAAATGGTTGAGCAGACAACAAATTTTTCACACTTCTGCTGCTCCAAACGCTTAACCACAATGGCCTAGGGTAAAAATACACATACCTTTGTAATCGGAAGGGTTTCTACTTTCAGACGCAACAGGAATTTTTGGGTTTGGTCAATCAGTTCACGAGATATGGGAGTTTGAAGCTAAGAAATGGTTGAGAAGACAACAAATTTTTCGCACCTGTGCTGCTCCAAACGCTTAACCAGAATGGCCTAGGGAAAAAGTACACATACCGTTGTAATCGGTCGACTTTCTACTTACAGATGCATTAGGAATTTTTGTGTTTGGTCAATCCTTTCGCGGGATATGGGAGTTTGAAGCTAAGAAACGGTTGAGAAGACAACAAATTTTTCCCAATTCTGCTGCTCCAAACGCTTAACCAGAATGGCCTAGGAAAAAAATACACATATGGTTGTAATCGGGCGAGTATCTACTTTCAGATGCAATAGTAATTATTGGGTTTGGTCAATCCGTTCGCGAGATATGGGAGTTTGAATCTAAGAAATGGTTGAGAAGACAACAAATTTTCCGCACTTCTGCTGCTCCAAACGCTTAACCAGAGTGGCCTACGGAAAAAATACACATACGGTTGTAATCGAGCGACTTTCTACTTTCAGATGCAATAGGAATTTTTGTGTTTGGTCAATCCTTTCGCGGGATATGGGAGTTTGAAGCTAAGAAATGGTTGAGAAGACAACAAATTTTGCGCACATCTGTTGCTCCAAACGCTTAACGAGAATGACCTAGGGAAAAAATACACATACCGTTGTAATCGGGCGCGTTTCTACTTTCAGATGCAATAGTAATTTTTGGGTTTGGTCAATCCGTTCGCGAGATATGGGAGCTTGAATCTAAGAAATGGTTGAGAAGACAACAAATTTTGCGCACTTCTGCTGCTCCAAACGCTTAACCAGAGTGGCCTACGGAAAAAATACACATACCGTTGTAATCGGGCGACTTTCTACTTTGAGATGCAATAGGAATTTTTGTGTTTGGTCAACCCTTTCGCGGGATATGGGAGTGTGAAGCTAAGAAATGGTTGAGAAGACAACAAATTTTTCGCACTTCTGCTGTTACAAACGCTTATCAGGAATGGCCTAGGGAAAAAATACACATACCGTTGTAATCGGGCGAGTTCCTACTTTCAGACGCAACAGGAATTTTTGGGATTGGTCAATCCGTTCGCGAGATATGGGAGTTTGAAGCTAAGAAATGGGTGAGCAGACAACAAATTTTTCCCAATTCTGCTGCTCCAAACGCTTAACCAGAACGGCCTAGGGGAAAAATACACATACCGTTGTAATCGGGCGAGTTCCTACTTTCAGACGCAACAGGAATTTTTGTGTTTGGTCAATCCGTTCGCGAGATATGGGAGCTTGAAGCTAAGAAATGGTTGAGAACACAACAAATTTTGCGCACTTCTGCTGCTCCAAACGCTTAACCAGAATGGCCGCGGGAATAAATACCCGTACCGTTGCAATCGGCAGACTTTCTACATTCAGACGCAACAGGAATATTTGGGTTTGGTCAATCCGTTCGCGAGATATGGGAGTTCGAAGCTAAGAAACGGTTGAGAAGACAAGAAATTGTTCGCACTTCTGCTGCTCCAAACGCATGACCAGAATGGCCTAGGGACAAAATACACATACCGTTGTAATCGGGAGAGTTTCTACATTCAGACGCAACAGGAAATTTTGGGCTTGGTCAATCCGTACGCGAGATATGGGAGTTTGAAGCTAAGAAATGGTTGAGCAGACAACAAATTTTGCGCACTTCTGTTGCTCCAAACCCTTAACCAGTATGACCTAGGAAAAAAATTCACATACCGTTGTAATCGGGCGAGTTCCTACTTTCTGACGCAACAGGAATTTTTGGGTTTGGTCAATCCATTCGCGAGATATGGGAGTTTGAAGCTAAGAAATGGTTGAGCAGACAACAAATTTTTCCCAATTCTGCTGCTCCAAACGCTTAACCAGAATGGCCTAGGAAAAAAGTACACATATGGTTGTAATCGGGCGAGTATCTACTTTCAGATGCAATAGTAATTATTGGGTTTGGTCAATCCGTTCGCGAGATATGGGAGTTTGAATCTAAGAAATGGTTGAGAAGACAACAAATTTTCCGCACTTCTGCTGCTCCAAACGCTTAACCAGAGTGGCCTACGGAAAAAATACACATACGGTTGTAATCGAGCGACTTTCTACTTTCAGATGCAATAGGAATTTTTGTGTTTGGTCAATCCTTTCGCGGGATATGGGAGTTTGAAGCTAAGAAATGGTTGAGAAGACAACAAATTTTGCGCACATCTGTTGCTCCAAACGCTTAACGAGAATGACCTAGGGAAAAAATACACATACCGTTGTAATCGGGCGCGTTTCTACTTTCAGATGCAATAGTAATTTTTGGGTTTGGTCAATCCGTTCGCGAGATATGGGAGCTTGAATCTAAGAAATGGTTGAGAAGACAACAAATTTTGCGCACTTCTGCTGCTCCAAACGCTTAACCAGAGTGGCCTACGGAAAAAATACACATACCGTTGTAATCGGGCGACTTTCTACTTTGAGATGCAATAGGAATTTTTGTGTTTGGTCAACCCTTTCGCGGGATATGGGAGTGTGAAGCTAAGAAATGGTTGAGAAGACAACAAATTTTTCGCACTTCTGCTGCTACAAACGCTTATCAGGAATGGCCTAGGGAAAAAATACACATACCGTTGTAATCGGGCGAGTTCCTACTTTCAGACGCAACAGGAATTTTTGGGATTGGTCAATCCGTTCGCGAGATATGGGAGTTTGAAGCTAAGAAATGGGTGAGCAGACAACAAATTTTTCCCAATTCTGCTGCTCCAAACGCTTAACCAGAACGGCCTAGGGGAAAAATACACATACCGTTGTAATCGGGCGAGTTCCTACTTTCAGACGCAACAGGAATTTTTGTGTTTGGTCAATCCGTTCGCGAGATATGGGAGCTTGAAGCTAAGAAATGGTTGAGAACACAACAAATTTTGCGCACTTCTGCTGCTCCAAACGCTTAACCAGAATGGCCGCGGGAATAAATACCCGTACCGTTGCAATCGGCAGACTTTCTACATTCAGACGCAACAGGAATATTTGGGTTTGGTCAATCCGTTCGCGAGATATGGGAGTTCGAAGCTAAGAAACGGTTGAGAAGACAAGAAATTGTTCGCACTTCTGCTGCTCCAAACGCATGACCAGAATGGCCTAGGGACAAAATACACATACCGTTGTAATCGGGAGAGTTTCTACATTCAGACGCAACAGGAAATTTTGGGCTTGGTCAATCCGTACGCGAGATATGGGAGTTTGAAGCTAAGAAATGGTTGAGCAGACAACAAATTTTGCGCACTTCTGTTGCTCCAAACCCTTAACCAGTATGACCTAGGAAAAAAATTCACATACCGTTGTAATCGGGCGAGTTCCTACTTTCTGACGCAACAGGAATTTTTGGGTTTGGTCAATCCATTCGCGAGATATGGGAGTTTGAAGCTAAGAAATGGTTGAGCAGACAACAAATTTTTCCCAATTCTGCTGCTCCAAACGCTTAACCAGAATGGCCTAGGAAAAAAGTACACATATGGTTGTAATCGGGCGAGTATCTACTTTCAGATGCAATAGTAATTATTGGGTTTGGTCAATCCGTTCGCGAGATATGGGAGTTTGAATCTAAGAAATGGTTGAGAAGACAACAAATTTTCCGCACTTCTGCTGCTCCAAACGCTTAACCAGAGTGGCCTACGGAAAAAATACACATACGGTTGTAATCGAGCGACTTTCTACTTTCAGATGCAATAGGAATTTTTGTGTTTGGTCAATCCTTTCGCGGGATATGGGAGTTTGAAGCTAAGAAATGGTTGAGAAGACAACAAATTTTGCGCACATCTGTTGCTCCAAACGCTTAACGAGAATGACCTAGGGAAAAAATACACATACCGTTGTAATCGGGCGCGTTTCTACTTTCAGATGCAATAGTAATTTTTGGGTTTGGTCAATCCGTTCGCGAGATATGGGAGCTTGAATCTAAGAAATGGTTGAGAAGACAACAAATTTTGCGCACTTCTGCTGCTCCAAACGCTTAACCAGAGTGGCCTACGGAAAAAATACACATACCGTTGTAATCGGGCGACTTTCTACTTTGAGATGCAATAGGAATTTTTGTGTTTGGTCAACCCTTTCGCGGGATATGGGAGTTTGAAGCTAAGAAATGGTTGAGAAGACAACAAATTTTTCGCACTTCTGCTGCTACAAACGCTTATCAGGAATGGCCTAGGGAAAAAATACACATACCGTTGTAATCGGGCGAGTTCCTACTTTCAGACGCAACAGGAATTTTTGGGATTGGTCAATCCGTACGCGAGATATGGGAGTTTGAAGCTAAGAAATGGGTGAGCAGACAACAAATTTTTCCCAATTCTGCTGCTCCAAACGCTTAACCAGAACGGCCTAGGGGAAAAATACACATACCGTTGTAATCGGGCGAGTTCCTACTTTCAGACGCAACAGGAATTTTTGTGTTTGGTCAATCCGTTCGCGAGATATGGGAGCTTGAAGCTAAGAAACGGTTGAGAAGACAAGAAATTGTTCGCACTTCTGCTGCTCCAAACGCATGACCAGAATGGCCTAGGGACAAAATACACATACCGTTGTAATCGGGAGAGTTTCTACATTCAGACGCAACAGGAAATTTTGGGCTTGGTCAATCCGTACGCGAGATATGGGAGTTTGAAGCTAAGAAATGGTTGAGCAGACAACAAATTTTGCGCACTTCTGTTGCTCCAAACCCTTAACCAGTATGACCTAGGAAAAAAATTCACATACCGTTGTAATCGGGCGAGTTCCTACTTTCAGACGCAACAGGAATTTTTGGGATTGGTCAATCCGTACGCGAGATATGGGAGTTTGAAGCTAAGAAATGGGTGAGCAGACAACAAATTTTTCCCAATTCTGCTGCTCCAAACGCTTAACCAGAACGGCCTAGGGGAAAAATACACATACCGTTGTAATCGGGCGAGTTCCTACTTTCAGACGCAACAGGAATTTTTGTGTTTGGTCAATCCGTTCGCGAGATATGGGAGCTTGAAGCTAAGAAATGGTTGAGAACACAACAAATTTTGCGCACTTCTGCTGCTCCAAACGCTTAACCAGAATGGCCGCGGGAATAAATACCCGTACCGTTGCAATCGGCAGACTTTCTACATTCAGACGCAACAGGAATATTTGGGTTTGGTCAATCCGTTCGCGAGATATGGGAGTTCGAAGCTAAGAAACGGTTGAGAAGACAAGAAATTGTTCGCACTTCTGCTGCTCCAAACGCATGACCAGAATGGCCTAGGGACAAAATACACATACCGTTGTAATCGGGAGAGTTTCTACATTCAGACGCAACAGGAAATTTTGGGCTTGGTCAATCCGTACGCGAGGTATGGGAGTTTGAAGCTAAGAAATGGTTGAGCAGACAACAAATTTTGCGCACTTCTGTTGCTCCAAACCCTTAACCAGTATGACCTAGGAAAAAAATTCACATACCGTTGTAATCGGGCGAGTTCCTACTTTCTGACGCAACAGGAATTTTTGGGTTTGGTCAATCCATTCGCGAGATATGGGAGTTTGAAGCTAAGAAATGGTTGAGCAGACAACAAATTTTTCCCACTTCTGCAGATCCAAACGCTTAACCAAAATGGCCTAGGGGAAAAATACACAAACCGTTGTAATCGGGCGAGTTTCTACTTTCAGATGCAAGAAGAATTTTTGGGTTTGTTCAATCCGTTCGCGAGATATGGGAGTTTGAAGCTAAGAAATGGTTGAGAAGACAACAAATTTTTCGCACTTCTGCTGCTCCAAACGCTTAACCAGAATCACCTAGGGAAAAAATACACATACCGTTGTAATCGGGAGAGTTTCTACTTTCAGGCGCAGCAGGAATTTTTGGGTTTGGTCAATCCGTTCACGAGATATGGGACTTTGAAGCTAAGAAATGGTTGAGTAGACAACAAATTTTTCCCACTTCTGCTGCTCCAAACGCTTAACCACAATGGCCTAGGGAAAAAAAAACATACCGTTGTAATCGGGAGAGTTTCTACTTTCAGACGCAACAGGAATTTTTGGGTTTGGTCAATCCGTTCACGAGATATGGGAGTTTGAAGCTAAGAAATGGTTGAGCAGACAACAAATTTTTCCCAATTCTGCTGCTCCAAACGCTTAACCAGAATGGCCTAGGAAAAAAATACACATATGGTTGTAATCGGGCGAGTATCTACTTTCAGATGCAATAGTAATTTTTGGGTTTGATCAATCCGTTCGCGAGATATGGGAGTTTGAATCTGAGAAATGGTTGAGAAGACAACAAATTTTCCGCACTTCTGCTGCTCCAAACCCTTAACCAGTATGACCTAGGAAAAAAATTCACATACCGTTGTAATCGGGCGAGATCCTACTTTCTGACGCAACAGGAATTTTTGGGTTTGGTCAATCCATTCGCGAGATATGGGAGTTTGAAGCTAAGAAATGGTTGAGCAGACAGCAAATTTTTCCCACTTCTGCAGATCCAAACGCTTAACCAGAGTGGCCTACGGAAAAAATACACATACGGTTGTAATCGAGCGGCTTTCTACTTTCAGATGCAATAGGAATTTTTGTGTTTGGTCAATCCTTTCGCGGGATATGGGAGTTTCATGCTAAGAAATGGTTGAGAAGACAACAAATTTTGCGCACATCTGTTGCTCCAAACGCTTAACCAGAATGACCTAGGGAAAAAATACACACACCTTTGTAATCGGGCGAGTTCCTACTTTCAGACGCAACAGGAATTTTTGGGTTTGGTCAATCCATTCGCGAGATATGGGAGTTTGAAGCTAAGAAATGGTTGAGCAGACAACAAATTTTTCCCACTTCTGCTGCTCCAAACGCTTAGCCACAATGGCCTAGGGAAAAAATACACACACATTTGTAATCGAGAGAGTTTCTACTTTCAGACGCAACAGGAATTTTTGGGTTTGGTCAATCCGTTCGCGAGATATGGGAGTTCGAAGCTAAGAAATGGTTGGGAAGGCAACAAATTTTGCGCACTTCTGCTGCTCCAAACGCATGACCAGAATGGCCTAGGGACAAAATACACATACCGTTGTAATCGGGAGAGTTTCTACATTCAGACGCAACAGGAAATTTTGGGCTTGGTCAATCCGTACGCGAGATATGGGAGTTTGAAGCTAAGAAATGGTTGAGAAGACAACAAATTTTGCGCACTTCTGCTGCTCCAAACGCTTAACCAGAGTGGCCTACGGAAAAAATACACATACCGTTGTAATCGGGCGACTTTCTACTTTGAGATGCAATAGGAATTTTTGTGTTTGGTCAACCCTTTCGCGGGATATGGGAGTTTGAAGCTAAGAAATGGGTGAGCAGACAACAAATTTTTCCCAATTCTGCTGCTCCAAACGCTTATCCAGAATGGCCTAGGGAAAAAATACACATACCGTTGTAATCGGGCGAGTTCCTACTTTCAGACGCAACAGGAATTTTTGGGATTGGTCAATCCGTTCGCGAGATATGGGAGTTTGAAGCTAAGAAATGGGTGAGCAGACAACAAATTTTTCCCAATTCTGCTGCTCCAAACGCTTAACCAGAATGCCCTAGGGGAAAAATACACATACCGTTGTAATCGAGCGAGTTCCTACTTTCAGACGCAACAGGAATTTTTGTGTTTGGTCAATCCGTTCGCGAGATATGGGAGCTTGAAGCTAAGAAATGGTTGAGAACACAACAAATTTTGCGCACTTCTGCTGCTCCAAACGCTTAACCAGAATGGCCGCGGGAATAAATACACGTACCGTTGCAATCGGCAGACATTCTACATTCAGACGCAACAGGAATATTTGGGTTTGGTCAATCCGTTCGCGAGATATGGGAGTTCGAAGCTAAGAAACGGTTGAGAAGACAAGAAATTGTTCGCACTTCTGCTGCTCCAAACGCATGACCAGAATGGCCTAGGGACAAAATACACATACCGTTGTAATCGGGAGAGTTTCTACATTCAGACGCAACAGGAAATTTTGGGCTTGGTCAATCCGTACGCGAGATATGGGAGTTTGAAGCTAAGAAATGGTTAAGCTGACAACAAATTTTTCGTACATCTGCTGCTGCAAACGCTTAACCAGAATGGTCTAGGGAAAAAATACACATACCGTTGTAATCGGGCGACTTTCTACTTTCAGATGCATTAGGAATTTTTGTGTTTGGTCAATCCTTTCGCGGGATATGGGAGTTTGAAGCTAAGAAGCGGTTGAGAAGACAACAAATTTTTCGCACTTCTGCTGCTACAAACGCTTAACTAGAATGCCCTAGGGAGAAAATACCCATACCGTTGTAATCGGGCGAGTATGTACTTTCAGATGCAAGAGGAATTTTTGGGCTTGGTCAATCCGTTCGCGAGATATGAGCGTTTGAAGCTATGAAATGGTTGAGAAGGCTACAAATTTCTCGCAATTCTGCTGCTCCAAACGCTTAACAAGAATGGCCTAGGGAAGAAATACACATACCGTTGTAATCGGGCGACTTTCTACTTTCAGATGCAATAGGAATTTTTGTGTTTGGTCAATCCTTTCGTGGGATATGGGAGTTTGAAGGTAAGAAATGGTTGAGAAGACAACAAATTTTTCGCACTTCTGCTGCTACAAACGCTTATCCAGAATGGCCTAGGGAAAAAATACACATACCTTTGTAATCGGGAGAGTTTCTACTTTCAGACGCAACAGGAATTTTTGGATTTGGTCAATCCGTTCACGAGATATGGGAGTTTGAAATTATGAAATGGTTGAAAAGACAACAAATTTTGCGCACTTCTGCTGCTCCAAACGCTTAACCAGAGTGGCCTACGGAAAAAATACACATACCGTTGTAATCGGGCGACTTTCTACTTTGAGATGCAATAGGAATTTTTGTGTTTGGTCAACCCTTTCGCGGGATATGGGAGTTTGAAGCTAAGAAATGGTTGAGAAGACAACAAATTTTTCGCACTTCTGCTGCTACAAACGCTTATCCAGAATGGCCTAGGGATAAAATACACATACCGTTGTAATCGGGCGAGTTCCTACTTTCAGACGCAACAGGAATTTTTGGGATTGGTCAATCCGTTCGCGAGATATGGGAGTTTGAAGCTAAGAAATGGGTGAGCAGACAACAAATTTTTCCCAATTCTGCTGCTCCAAACGCTTAACCAGAATGGCCTAGGGGAAAAATACACATACCGTTGTAATCGGGCGAGTTCCTACTTTCAGACGCAACAGGAATTTTTGTGTTTGGTCAATGAGTTCGCGAGATATGGGAGCTTGAAGCTAAGAAATGGTTGAGAACACAACAAATTTTGCGCAATTCTGCTGCTCCAAACGCTTAACCAGAATGGCCGCGGGAATAAATACACGTACCGTTGCAATCGGCAGACTTTCTACATTCAGACGCAACAGGAATATTTGTGTTTGGTCAATCCGTTCGCGAGATATGGGAGTTCGAAGCTAAGAAACGGTTGAGAAGACAAGAAATTGTTCGCACTTCTGCTGCTCCAAACGCATGACCAGAATGGCCTAGGGACAAAATACACATACCGTTGTAATCGGGAGAGTTTCGACATTCAGACGCAACAGGCAATTTTGGGCTTGGTCAATCCGTACGCGAGATATGGGAGTTTGAAGCTAAGAAATGGTTGAGCAGACAACAAATTTTTCGAACATCTGCTGCTGCAAACGCTTAACCAGAATGGTCTAGGGAAAAAATACACATACCGTTGTAATCGGGCGACTTTCTACTTTCAGATGCATTAGGAATTTTTGTGTTTGGTCAATCCGTTCGCGAGATATGGGCGTTTGAAGCTAAGAAATGGTTGAGAAGGCTACAAATTTCTCGCAATTCTGCTGCTCCAATCGCTTAACAAGAATGGCCTAGGTAAAAAATACACATACCGTTGTAATCGGGCGACTTTCTACTTTCAGGCGCAACAGGAATTTTTGGGTTTGGTCAATCCTTTCGCGGGATATGGGAGTTTGAAGGTAAGAAATGGTTGAGAAGACAACAAATTTTTCGCAATTCTGCTGCTACAAACGCTTGTCCAGAATGGCCTAGGGAAAAAATACACATACCGTTGTAATCGGGAGAGTTTCTACTTTCAGGCGCAGCAGGAATTTTTGGGTTTGGTCAAGCCGTTCGCGAGATATGGGAGTTTGAAGCTAAGAAATGGTTGAGCAGACAACAAATTTTTCCCAATTCTGCTGCTCCAAACGCTTAACCAGAATGGCCTAGGAAAAAAATACACATATGGTTGTAATCGGGCGAGTATCTACTTTCAGATGCAATAGTAATTTTTGGGTTTGTTCAATCCGTTCGCGAGATATGGGACTTTGAATCTAAGAAATGGTTGAGAAGACAACAACTTTTCCGCACTTCTGCTGCTCCAAACGCTTAACCAGAGTGGCCCACGGAAAAAATACACATACGGTTGTAATCGAGCGACTTTCTACTTTCAGATGCAATAGGAATTTTTGTGTTTGGTCAATCCTTTCGCGGGATATGGGAGTTTGAAGCTAAGAAATGGTTGAGAAGACAACAAATTTTGCGCACATCTGTTGCTCCAAACGCTTAACCAGAATGACCTAGGGAAAAAATACACACACCTTTGTAATCGGGCGAGTTCCTACTTTCCGACGCAACAGGAATTTTTGGGTTTGGTCAATCCATTCGCGAGATATGGGAGTTTGAAGCTAAGAAATGGTTGAGCAGACAACAAATTTTTCCCACTTCTGCTGCTCCAAACGCTTAACCACAATGGCCTAGGGAAAAAATACACATACATTTGTAATCGGGAGAGTTTCTACTTTCAGACGCAACAGGAATTTTTGGGTTTGGTCAATCCGTTCGCGAGATATGGGAGTTCGAAGCTAAGAAATGGTTGGGAAGGCAACAAGTTTTGCGCACTTCTGCTGCTCCAAACGTTTAACCAGAATGGCCTAGGGAAAAAATACACATACCGTTGTAATCGGGCGCGTTTCTACTTTCAGATGCAATAGTAATTTCTGGGTTTGGTCAATCCGTTCGCGAGATGTGGGAGTTTGAATCTAAGAAATGGTTGTGAAGACAACAAATTTTGCGCACTTCTGCTGCTCCAAACGCTTAACCAGAGTGGCCTACGGAAAAAATACACATACCGTTGTAATCGGGCGACTTTCTACTTTGAGATGCAATAGGAATTTTTGTGTTTGGTCAACCCTTTCGCGGGATATGGGAGTTTGAAGCTAAGAAATGGTTGAGCAGACAACAAATTTTTCCAAATTCTGCTGCTCCAAACGCTTAACCAGAATGGCCTAGGAAAAAAATACACATATGGTTGTAATCGGGCGAGTATCTACTTTCAGATGCAATAGTAATTTTTGGGTTTGTTCAATCCGTTCGCGAGATATGGGACTTTGAATCTAAGAAATGGTTGAGAAGACAACAACTTTTCCGCACTTCTGCTGCTCCAAACGCTTAACCAGAGTGGCCCACGGAAAAAATACACATACGGTTGTAATCGAGCGACTTTCTACTTTCAGATGCAATAGGAATTTTTGTGTTTGGTCAATCCTTTCGCGGGATATGGGAGTTTGAAGCTAAGAAATGGTTGAGAAGACAACAAATTTTGCGCACATCTGTTGCTCCAAACGCTTAACCAGAATGACCTAGGGAAAAAATACACACACCTTTGTAATCGGGCGAGTTCCTACTTTCCGACGCAACAGGAATTTTTGGGTTTGGTCAATCCATTCGCGAGATATGGGAGTTTGAAGCTAAGAAATGGTTGAGCAGACAACAAATTTTTCCCACTTCTGCTGCTCCAAACGCTTAACCACAATGGCCTAGGGAAAAAATACACATACATTTGTAATCGGGAGAGTTTCTACTTTCAGACGCAACAGGAATTTTTGGGTTTGGTCAATCCGTTCGCGAGATATGGGAGTTCGAAGCTAAGAAATGGTTGGGAAGGCAACAAGTTTTGCGCACTTCTGCTGCTCCAAACGCTTAACCAGAATGGTCTAGGGAAAAAATACACATACCGTTGTAATCGGGCGCGTTTCTACTTTCAGATGCAATAGTAATTTCTGGGTTTGGTCAATCCGTTCGCGAGATATGGGAGTTTGAATCTAAGAAATGGTTGTGAAGACAACAAATTTTGCGCACTTCTGCTGCTCCAAACGCTTAACCAGAGTGGCCTACGGAAAAAATACACATACCGTTGTAATCGGGCGACTTTCTACTTTGAGATGCAATAGGAATTTTTGTGTTTGGTCAACCCTTTCGCGGGATATGGGAGTTTGAAGCTAAGAAATGGTTGAGAAGACAACAAATTTTGCGCACTTCTGTTGCTCCAATCCCTTAACCAGTATGACCTAGGAAAAAAATTCACATACCGTTGTAATCGGGCGAGTTCCTACTTTCTGACGCAACAGGAATTTTTGGGTCTGGTCAATCCATTCGCGAGATATGGGAGTTTGAAGCTAAGAAATGGTTGAGCAGACAACAAATTTTTCCCACTTCTGCTGCTCCAAACGCTTAACCACAATGGCCGCGGGAATAAATACACATACCGTTGCAATCGGCAGACTTTCTACATTCAGACGGAACAGGAATATTTGGGTTTGGTCATACCGTTCGCGAGATATGGGAGTTCGAAGCTAAGAAATGGTAGAGAAGACAAGAAATTTTTCGCACTTCTGCTGCTCCAAACGCATGACCAGAATGGCCTAGGGACAAAATACACATACCGTTGTATTCGGGAGAGTTTCTGCATTCAGACGCAACAGGAATTTTTGGGTTTGGTCAATCTGTTCGCGAGATATGGGAGTTTGAATCTAAGAAATGGTTGAGCAGACAACAAATTTTTCCCAATTCTGCTGATCCAAACGCTTAACCAGAATGGCCTAGGGAAAAAGTACACATACCGTTGTAATCGGGCGACTTTCTACTTACAGATGCATTAGGAATTTTTGTGTTTGGTCAATCCTTTCGCGGGATATGGGAGTTTGAAGCTAAGAAACGGTTGAGAAGACAACAAATTTTTCGCACTTCTGCTGCTACAAACGCTTAACCAGAATGGCCTAGGAAAAAAATACACATACCGTTGTAATCGGGCGAGTATCTACTTTCAGATGCAAGAGGAATTTTTGGGCTTGGTCAATCCGTTCGCGAGATATGGGCGTTTGAAGCTAAGAAATGGTTGAGAAGGCTACAAATTTCTCGCAATTCTGCTGCTCCAAACGCTTAACCAGAATGGCCTAGGGAAAAAATACACATACCGTTGTAATCGGGCGACTTTCTACTTTCAGATGCAATAGGAATTTTTGTGTTTGGTCAATCCTTTCGCGGGATATGGGAGTTTGAAGCTAAGAAATGGTTGAGAAGACAACAAATTTTTCGCACTTCTGCTGCTACAAACGCTTATCCAGAATGATCTAGGGAAAAAATACACATACCGTTGTAATCGGGCGAGTATCTACTTTCAGATGCAAGAGGAATTTTTGGGCTTGGTCAATCCTTTCGCGAGATATGGGCGTTTGAAGCTAAGAAATGGTTGAGCAGACAACAAATTTTTCCCAATTCTCGTGATCCAAACGCTTAACCAGAATGGCCTAGGGAAAAATACACATCCCGTTGTAATCGAGCGAGTTTCTACTTTCAGATGCAAGAGGAATTTTTGGGTTTGGTCAATCCGTTCGCGAGATATGGGAGTTTGAAGCTAAGAAATGGTTGAGCAGACAACAAATTTTTCCCCATTCTGCTGCTCCAAACGCTTAACCAGAATGGCCTAGGGAAAAAATACACATACCGTTCTAATCGGGCGAGTTCCTACTTTCAGACGCAACAGGAATTTTTGGGTTTGGTCAATCCATTCGCGAGATATGGAAGTTTGAAGCTAAGAAATGGTTGAGCAGACAACAAATTTTTCGCACTTCTGCTGCTCCAAACGCTTAACCAGGATGGTATAGGGAAAAAATACACGTCCCCTTGTAATCGGGAGAGTTTCTACTTTCAGACGCAGCAGGTATTTTTGGGTTTGGTCAATCCGTTCACGAGATATGGGAGTTTGAAGGTAAGAAATGGTTGAACAGACGACAAATTGTTCCCACTTCTGCTGCTCCAAACGCTTAACCAGAATGGTCTAGGGAAAAAATACACATACCGTTGTAATCGGGCGACTTTCTACTTTCAGATGCATTAGGAATTTTTGTGTTTGGTCAATCCTTTCGCGGGATATGGGAGTTTGAAGCTAAGAAGCGGTTGAGAAGACAACAAATTTTTCGCACTTCTGCTGCTACAAACGCTTAACTAGAATGCCCTAGGGAGAAAATACCCATACCGTTGTAATCGGGCGAGTATGTACTTTCAGATGCAAGAGGCATTTTTGGGCTTGGTCAATCCGTTCGCGAGATATGGGCGTTTGAAGCTAAGAAATGGTTGAGAAGGCTACAAATTTCTCGCAATTCTGCTGCTCCAAACGCTTAACAAGAATGGCCTAGGGAAAAAATACACAAACGGTTGTAATCGAGCGACTTTCTACTTTCAGATGCAATAGGAATTTTTGTGTTTGGTCAATCCTTTCGCGGGATATGGGAGTTTGAAGCTAAGAAATGGTTGAGAAGACAACAAATTTTGCGCACATCTGTTGCTCCAAACGCTTAACCAGAATGACCTAGGGAAAAAATACACACACCTTTGTAATCGGGCGAGTTCGTACTTTCAGGCGCAACAGGAATTTTTGGGTTTGGTCAATCCGTTCGCGAGATATGGGCGTTTGAAGCTAAGAAATGGTTGAGCAGACAACAAATTTTTCCCAATTCTCGTGATCCAAACGCTTAACCAGAATGGCCTGGGGAAAAATACACATTCCGTTGTAATCGAGCGAGTTTCTACTTTCAGATGCAAGAGGAATTTTTGGGTTTGGTCAATCCGTTCGCGAGATATGGAAGTTTGAAGCTAAGAAATGGTTGAGCAGACAACAAATTTTTCCCCATTCTGCTGCTCCAAACGCTTAACCAGAATGGCCTAGGGAAAAAATACACATACCGTTCTAATCGGGCGAGTTCCTACTTTCAGACGCAAAAGGAATTTTTGGGTTTGGTCAATCCATTCGCGAGATATGGAAGTTTGAAGCTAAGAAATGGTTGAGCAGACAACAAATTTTTCGCACTTCTGCTGCTCCAAACGCTTAACCAGGATGGTATAGGGAAAAAATACACATCCCCTTGTAATCGGGAGAGTTTCTACTTTCAGACGCAGCAGGTATTTTTGGGTTTGGTCAATCCGTTCACGAGATATGGGAGTTTGAAGGTAAGAAATGGTTGAACAGACAACAAATTTTTCCCACTTCTGCGGCTCCAAACGCTTAACCAGAATGGTCTAGGGAAAAAATACACATACCGTTGTAATCGGGCGACTTTCTACTTTCAGATGCATTAGGAATTTTTGTGTTTGGTCAATCCTTTCGCGGGATATGGGAGTTTGAAGCTAAGAAGCGGTTGAGAAGACAACAAATTTTTCGCACTTCTGCTGCTACAAACGCTTAACTAGAATGCCCTAGGGAGAAAATACCCATACCGTTGTAATCGGGCGAGTATGTACTTTCAGATGCAAGAGGCATTTTTGGGCTTGGTCAATCCGTTCGCGAGATATGGGCGTTTGAAGCTAAGAAATGGTTGAGAAGGCTACAAATTTCTCGCAATTCTGCTGCTCCAAACGCTTAACAAGAATGGCCTAGGGAAAAAATACACATACCGTTGTAATCGGGCGACTTTCTACTTTCAGATGCAATAGGAATTTTTGTGTTTGGTCAATCCTTTCGCGGGATATGGGAGTTTGAAGGTAAGGAATGGTTGAGAAGACAACAAATTTTCCGCACTTCTGCTGCTCCAAACGCTTAACCAGAGTGGCCTACGGAAAAAATACACAAACGGTTGTAATCGAGCGACTTTCTACTTTCAGATGCAATAGGAATTTTTGTGTTTGGTCAATCCTTTCGCGGGAAATGGGAGTTTGAAGCTAAGAAATGGTTGAGAAGACAACAAATTTTGCGCACATCTGTTGCTCCAAACGCTTAACCAGAATGACCTAGGGAAAAAATACACACACCTTTGTAATCGGGCGAGTTCCTACTTTCAGGCGCAACAGGAATTTTTGGGTTTGGTCAATCCGTTCGCGAGATATGGGAGTTTGAAGCTAAGAAATGGTTGAGAAGACAACAAATTTTGCGCACTTCTGCTGCTCCAAACGCTTAACCAGAATGGCCTAGGGAAAAAATACACATACCGTTGTAATCGGGCGCGTTTCTACTTTCAGATGCAATAGTAATTTTTGGGTTTGGTCAATCCGTTCGCGAGATATGGGAGTTTGAATCTAAGAAATGGTTGAGAAGACAACAAATTTTGCGCACTTCTGCTGCTCCAAACGCTTAACCAGAGTGGCCTACGGAAAAAATACACATACCGTTGTAATCGGGCGACTTTCTACTTTGAGATGCAATGGGAATTTTTGTGTCTGGTCAACCCTTTCGCGGGATATGGGAGTTTCAAGCTAAGAAATGGTTGAGAAGACAACAAATTTTTCGCACTTCTTCTGCTACAAACGCTTATCCAGAATGGCCTATGGAAAAAATACACATACCGTTGTAATCGGGCGAGTTCCTACTTTCAGACGCAACAGGAATTTTTGGGATTGGTCAATCCGTTCGCGAGATATGGGAGTTTGAAGCTAAGAAATGGGTGAGCAGACAACAAATTTTTCCCAATTCTGCTGCTCCAAACGCTTAACCAGAATGGCCTTTTTTTTTTTTTTTTTTATTAACGTGGGGGAAATCTTCGAAAGACCCCCCCGCCGCCTGGGGAGGGGCGGGGGGAGTGTGGGATTCCCCGCGCCCGGAAGGAAACCCATCGGGCGCGGGACCTACCCACTAAAACCCACCACGGTGGCCATCCTCGCACTATGCAGGGGGAGCACCTGGGACCGAAGACATCATAACATCAGGTGATCCCCCGTGCAGGGCTCTCGCGCCCGTGTCCTCCCGTTCCAGGGAAGGGAGGGGGTACTTCACCCTCCCTTCCCTGGACCAGAATGGCCTAGGGAAAAAAAAAAAAAATACACATACGGTTGTAATCGGGCGAGTTCCTACTTTCAGACGCAACAGGAATTTTTGGGTTTGGTCAATCCGTTCACGAGATATGGGAGTTTGAATCTAAGAAATGGTTGAGAAGACAACAAATTTTGCGCAATTCTGCTGCTACAAACGCTTAACCAGAGTGGCCTACGGAAAAAATACACATACCGTTGTAATCGGGCGACTTTCTACTTTGAGATGCAATAGGAATTTTTGTGTTTGGTCAATCCTTTCGCGGGATATGGGAGTTTGAAGCTAAGAAATGGTTGAGAAGACAACAAATTTTTCGCACTTCTGCTGCTACAAACGCTTATCCAGAATGGCCTAGGGAAAAAATACACATACCTTTGTAATCGGGAGAGTTTCTACTTTCAGACGCAACAGGAATTTTTGGGTTTGGTCAATCCGTTCACGAGATATGGGAGTTTGAAATTATGAAATGGCTGAGAAGACAACAAATTTTGCGCACTTCTGCTGCTCCAAACGCTTAACCAGAATGGCCTAGGGAAAAAATACACATACCGTTGTAATCGGGCGCGTTTCTACTTTCAGATGCAATAGCAATTTTTGGGTTTGGTCAATCCGTTCGCGAGATATGGGAGTTTGAATCTGAGAAATGGTTGAGAAGACAACAAATTTTGCGCACTTCTGCTGCTCCAAACGCTTAACCAGAGTGGCCTACGGAAAAAATACACATACCGTTGTAATCGGGCGACTTTCTACTTTGAGATGCAATAGGAATTTTTGTGTTTGGTCAACCCTTTCGCGGGATATGGGAGTTTGAAGCTAAGAAATGGTTGAGAAGACAACAAATTTTTCGCACTTCTGCTGCTACAAACGCTTATCCAGAATGGCCTAGGGAAAAAATACACATACCTTTGTAATCGGGAGAGTTTCTACTTTCAGACGCAGCAGGTATTTTTGGGTTTGGTCAATCCGTTCACGAGATATGGGAGTTTGAAGGTAAGAAATGGTTGAACAGACGACAAATTGTTCCCACTTCTGCTGCTCCAAACGCTTAACCAGAATGGTCTAGGGAAAAAATACACATACCGTTGTAATCGGGCGACTTTCTACTTTCAGATGCATTAGGAATTTTTGTGTTTGGTCAATCCTTTCGCGGGATATGGGAGTTTGAAGCTAAGAAGCGGTTGAGAAGACAACAAATTTTTCGCACTTCTGCTGCTACAAACGCTTAACTAGAATGCCCTAGGGAGAAAATACCCATACCGTTGTAATCGGGCGAGTATGTACTTTCAGATGCAAGAGGCATTTTTGGGCTTGGTCAATCCGTTCGCGAGATATGGGCGTTTGAAGCTAAGAAATGGTTGAGAAGGCTACAAATTTCTCGCAATTCTGCTGCTCCAAACGCTTAACAAGAATGGCCTAGGGAAAAAATACACAAACGGTTGTAATCGAGCGACTTTCTACTTTCAGATGCAATAGGAATTTTTGTGTTTGGTCAATCCTTTCGCGGGATATGGGAGTTTGAAGCTAAGAAATGGTTGAGAAGACAACAAATTTTGCGCACATCTGTTGCTCCAAACGCTTAACCAGAATGACCTAGGGAAAAAATACACACACCTTTGTAATCGGGCGAGTTCGTACTTTCAGGCGCAACAGGAATTTTTGGGTTTGGTCAATCCGTTCGCGAGATATGGGCGTTTGAAGCTAAGAAATGGTTGAGCAGACAACAAATTTTTCCCAATTCTCGTGATCCAAACGCTTAACCAGAATGGCCTGGGGAAAAATACACATTCCGTTGTAATCGAGCGAGTTTCTACTTTCAGATGCAAGAGGAATTTTTGGGTTTGGTCAATCCGTTCGCGAGATATGGGAGTTTGAAGCTAAGAAATGGTTGAGCAGACAACAAATTTTTCCCCATTCTGCTGCTCCAAACGCTTAACCAGAATGGCCTAGGGAAAAAATACACATACCGTTCTAATCGGGCGAGTTCCTACTTTCAGACGCAAAAGGAATTTTTGGGTTTGGTCAATCCATTCGCGAGATATGGAAGTTTGAAGCTAAGAAATGGTTGAGCAGACAACAAATTTTTCGCACTTCTGCTGCTCCAAACGCTTAACCAGGATGGTATAGGGAAAAAATACACATCCCCTTGTAATCGGGAGAGTTTCTACTTTCAGACGCAGCAGGTATTTTTGGGTTTGGTCAATCCGTTCACGAGATATGGGAGTTTGAAGGTAAGAAATGGTTGAACAGACAACAAATTTTTCCCACTTCTGCGGCTCCAAACGCTTAACCAGAATGGTCTAGGGAAAAAATACACATACCGTTGTAATCGGGCGACTTTCTACTTTCAGATGCATTAGGAATTTTTGTGTTTGGTCAATCCTTTCGCGGGATATGGGAGTTTGAAGCTAAGAAGCGGTTGAGAAGACAACAAATTTTTCGCACTTCTGCTGCTACAAACGCTTAACTAGAATGCCCTAGGGAGAAAATACCCATACCGTTGTAATCGGGCGAGTATGTACTTTCAGATGCAAGAGGCATTTTTGGGCTTGGTCAATCCGTTCGCGAGATATGGGCGTTTGAAGCTAAGAAATGGTTGAGAAGGCTACAAATTTCTCGCAATTCTGCTGCTCCAAACGCTTAACAAGAATGGCCTAGGGAAAAAATACACATACCGTTGTAATCGGGCGACTTTCTACTTTCAGATGCAATAGGAATTTTTGTGTTTGGTCAATCCTTTCGCGGGATATGGGAGTTTGAAGGTAAGGAATGGTTGAGAAGACAACAAATTTTCCGCACTTCTGCTGCTCCAAACGCTTAACCAGAGTGGCCTACGGAAAAAATACACAAACGGTTGTAATCGAGCGACTTTCTACTTTCAGATGCAATAGGAATTTTTGTGTTTGGTCAATCCTTTCGCGGGAAATGGGAGTTTGAAGCTAAGAAATGGTTGAGAAGACAACAAATTTTGCGCACATCTGTTGCTCCAAACGCTTAACCAGAATGACCTAGGGAAAAAATACACACACCTTTGTAATCGGGCGAGTTCCTACTTTCAGGCGCAACAGGAATTTTTGGGTTTGGTCAATCCGTTCGCGAGATATGGGAGTTTGAAGCTAAGAAATGGTTGAGAAGACAACAAATTTTGCGCACTTCTGCTGCTCCAAACGCTTAACCAGAATGGCCTAGGGAAAAAATACACATACCGTTGTAATCGGGCGCGTTTCTACTTTCAGATGCAATAGTAATTTTTGGGTTTGGTCAATCCGTTCGCGAGATATGGGAGTTTGAATCTAAGAAATGGTTGAGAAGACAACAAATTTTGCGCACTTCTGCTGCTCCAAACGCTTAACCAGAGTGGCCTACGGAAAAAATACACATACCGTTGTAATCGGGCGACTTTCTACTTTGAGATGCAATGGGAATTTTTGTGTCTGGTCAACCCTTTCGCGGGATATGGGAGTTTCAAGCTAAGAAATGGTTGAGAAGACAACAAATTTTTCGCACTTCTTCTGCTACAAACGCTTATCCAGAATGGCCTATGGAAAAAATACACATACCGTTGTAATCGGGCGAGTTCCTACTTTCAGACGCAACAGGAATTTTTGGGATTGGTCAATCCGTTCACGAGATATGGGAGTTTGAATCTAAGAAATGGTTGAGAAGACAACAAATTTTGCGCAATTCTGCTGCTCCAAACGCTTAACCAGAATGGCCTAGGGAAAAAATACACATACCGTTGTAATCGGGCGCGTTTCTACTTTCAGATGCAATAGCAATTTTTGGGTTTGGTCAATCCGTTCGCGAGATATGGGAGTTTGAATCTGAGAAATGGTTGAGAAGACAACAAATTTTGCGCACTTCTGCTGCTCCAAACGCTTAACCAGAGTGGCCTACGGAAAAAATACACATACCGTTGTAATCGGGCGACTTTCTACTTTGAGATGCAATAGGAATTTTTGTGTTTGGTCAACCCTTTCGCGGGATATGGGAGTTTGAAGCTAAGAAATGGTTGAGAAGACAACAAATTTTTCGCACTTCTGCTGCTACAAACGCTTATCCAGAATGGCCTAGGGAAAAAATACACATACCTTTGTAATCGGGAGAGTTTCTACTTTCAGACGCAACAGGAATTTTTGGGTTTGGTCAATCCGTTCACGAGATATGGGAGTTTGAAGCTAAGAAATGGTTGAGAAGACAACAAATTTTGCGCACTTCTGCTGCTCCAAACGCTTAACCAGAATGACCTAGGGAGAAAATACACATACCGTTGTAATCGGGCGCGTTTCTACTTTCAGATGCAATAGCAATTTTTGGGTTTGGTGAATCCGTTCGCGAGATATGGGAGTTTGAATCTAAGAAATGGTTGAGAAGACAACAAATTTTGCGCACTTCTGCTGCTCCAAACGCTTAACCAGAGTGGCCTACGGAAAAAATACACATACCGTTGTAATCGGGCGACTTTCTACTTTGAGATGCAATGGGAATTTTTGTGTCTGGTCAACCCTTTCGCGGGATATGGGAGTTTGAAGCTAAGAAATGGTTGAGAAGACAACAAATTTTTCGCACTTCTTCTGCTACAAACGCTTATCCAGAATGGCCTATGGAAAAAATACACATACCGTTGTAATCGGGCGAGTTCCTACTTTCAGACGCAACAGGAATTTTTGGGATTGGTCAATCCGTTCGCGAGATATGGGAGTTTAAAGCTAAGAAATGGGTGAGCAGACAACAAATTTTTCCCAATTCTGCTGCTCCAAACGCTTAACCAGAATGGCCTAGGGAAAAAATACACATACCGTTGTAATCGGGCGAGTTCCTACTTTCAGACGCAACAGGAATTTTTGTGTTTGGTAAATCCGTTCGCGAGATATGGGAGCTTGAAGCTAAGAAATGGTTGAGAACACAACAAATTTTGCGCACTTCTGCTGCTCCAAACGCTTAACCAGAATGGCCTAGGGAAAAAATACACATACCGTTGTAATCGGGCGAGTTCCTACTTTCAGACGCAACAGGAATTTTTGTGTTTGGTAAATCCGTTCGCGAGATATGGGAGCTTGAAGCTAAGAAATGGTTGAGAACACAACAAATTTTGCGCACTTCTGCTGCTCCAAACGCTTAACCAGAATGGCCGCGGGAATAAATACACGTACCGTTGCAATCGGCAGACTTTCTACATTCAGACGCAACAGGAATATTTGTGTTTGGTCAATCCGTTCGCGAGATATGGGAGTTCGAAGCTAAGAAACGGTTGAGAAGACAAGAAATTGTTCGCACTTCTGCTGCTCCAAACGCATGACCAGAATGGCCTAGGGACAAAATACACATACCGTTGTAATCGGGAGAGTTTCTACATTCAGACGCAACAGGAAATTTTGGGCTTTGTCAATCCGTACGCGAGATATGGGAGTTTGAAGCTAAGAAATGGTTGAGCAGACAACAAATTTTTCGTAAATCTGCTGCTGCAAACGCTTAACCAGAATGGTCTAGGGAAAAAATACACATACCGTTGTAATCGGGCGACTTTCTACTTTCAGATGCATTAGGAATTTTTGTGTTTGGTCAATCCTTTCGCGGGATATGGGAGTTTGAAGCTAAGAAGCGGTTGAGAAGACAACAAATTTTTCGCACTTCTGCTGCTACAAACGCTTAACTAGAATGCCCTAGGGAGAAAATACCCATACCGTTGTAATCGGGCGAGTATGTACTTTCAGATGCAAGAGGAATTTTTGGGCTTGGTCAATCCGTTCGCGAGATATGGGCGTTTGAAGCTAAGAAATGGTTGAGAAGGCTACAAATTTCTCGAAATTCTGCTGCTCCAAACGCTTAACAAGCATGGCCTAGGGAAAAAATACACATACCGTTGTAATCGGGCGACTTTCTACTTTCAGATGCAATAGGAATTTTTGTGTTTGGTCAATCCTTTCGCGGGATATGGGAGTTTGAAGCTAAGAAATGGTTGAGAAGACAACAAATTTTGCGCACATCTGTTGCTCCAAACGCTTAACCAGAATGACCTAGGGAAAAAATACACACACCTTTGTAATCGGGCGAGTTCCGACTTTCAGGCGCAACAGGAATTTTTGGGTTTGGTCAATCCGTTCGCGAGATATGGGAGTTCGAAGCTAAGAAATGGTTGGGAAGGCAACAAATTTTGCGCACTTCTGCTGCTCCAAACGCTTAACCAGAATGGCCTAGGGAAAAAATACACATACCGTTGTAATCGGGCGCGTTTCTACTTTCAGATGCAATAGCAATTTTTGGGTTTGGTCAATCCGTTCGCGAGATATGGGAGTTTGAATCTGAGAAATGGTTGAGAAGACAACAAATTTTGCGCAATTCTGCTGCTCCAAACGCTTAACCAGAGTGGCCTACGGAAAAAATACACATACCGTTGTAATCGGGCGACTTTCTACTTTGAGATGCAATAGGAATTTTTGTGTTTGGTCAATCCTTTCGCGGGATATGGGAGTTTGAAGCTAAGAAATGGTTGAGAAGACAACAAATTTTTCGCACTTCTGCTGCTACAAACGCTTATCCAGAATGGCCTAGGGAAAAAATACACATACCTTTGTAATCGGGAGAGTTTCTACTTTCAGACGCAACAGGAATTTTTGGGTTTGGTCAATCCGTTCACGAGATATGGGAGTTTGAAGCTAAGAAATGGTTGAGAAGACAACAAATTTTGCGCACTTCTGCTGCTCCAAACGCTTAACCAGAATGGCCTAGGGAGAAAATACACATACCGTTGTAATCGGGCGCGTTTCTACTTTCAGATGCAATAGCAATTTTTGGGTTTGGTCAATCCGTTCGCGAGATATGGGAGTTCGAATCTAAGAAATGGTTGAGAAGACAACAAATTTTGCGCACTTCTGCTGCTCCAAACGCTTAACCAGAGTGGCCTACGGAAAAAATACACATACCGTTGTAATCGGGCGACTTTCTACTTTGAGATGCAATGGGAATTTTTGTGTCTGGTCAACCCTTTCGCGGGATATGGGAGTTTGAAGCTAAGAAATGGTTGAGAAGACAACAAATTTTTCGCACTTCTTCTGCTACAAACGCTTATCCAGAATGGCCTATGGAAAAAATACACATACCGTTGTAATCGGGCGAGTTCCTACTTTCAGACGCAACAGGAATTTTTGGGATTGGTCAATCCGTTCGCGAGATATGGGAGTTTGAAGCTAAGAAATGGGTGAGCAGACAACAAATTTTTCCCAATTCTGCTGCTCCAAACGCTTAACCAGAATGGCCTAGGGAAAAAATACACATACCGTTGTAATCGGGCGAGTTCCTACTTTCAGACGCAACAGGAATTTTTGTGTTTGGTCAATCCGTTCGCGAGATATGGGAGCTTGAAGCTAAGAAATGGTTGAGAACACAACAAATTTTGCGCACTTCTGCTGCTCCAAACGCTTAACCAGAATGGCCGCGGGAATAAATACACGTACCGTTGCAATCGGCAGACTTTCTACATTCAGACGCAACAGGAATATTTGTGTTTGGTCAATCCGTTCGCGAGATATGGGAGTTCGAAGCTAAGAAACGGTTGAGAAGACAAGAAATTGTTCGCACTTCTGCTGCTCCAAACGCATGACCAGAATGGCCTAGGGACAAAATACACATACCGTTGTAATCGGGAGAGTTTCTACATTCAGACGCAACAGGAAATTTTGGGCTTGGTCAATCCGTACGCGAGATATGGGAGTTTGAAGCTAAGAAATGGTTGAGCAGACAACAAATTTTTCGTAAATCTGCTGCTGCAAACGCTTAACCAGAATGGTCTAGGGAAAAAATACACATACCGTTGTAATCGGGCGACTTTCTACTTTCAGATGCATTAGGAATTTTTGTGTTTGGTCAATCCTTTCGCGGGATATGGGAGTTTGAAGCTAAGAAGCGGTTGAGAAGACAACAAATTTTTCGCACTTCTGCTGCTACAAACGCTTAACTAGAATGCCCTAGGGAGAAAATACACATACCGTTGTAATCGGGCGACTTCCTACTTTGAGATGCAATAGGAATTTTTGTGTTTGGTCAACCCTTTCGCGGGATATGGGAGTTTGAAGCTAAGAAATGTTTGAGAAGACAACAAATTTTTCGCACTTCTGCTGCTACAAACGCTTATCCAGAATGGCCTAGGGAAAAAATACACATACCTTTGTAATCGGGAGAGTTTCTACTTTCAGACGCAACAGGAATTTTTGGGTTTGGTCAATCCGTTCACGAGATATGGGAGTTTGAAGCTAAGAAATGGTTGAGAAGACAACAAATTTTGCGCACTTCTGCTGCTCCAAACGCTTAACCAGAATGGCCTAGGGAAAAAATACACATACCGTTGTAATCGGGCGCGTTTCTACTTTCAGATGCAATAGTAATTTTTGGGTTTGGTCAATCCGTTCGCGAGATATGGGAGTTTGAATCTAAGAAATGGTTGAGAAGACAACAAATTTTGCGCACTTCTGCTGCTCCAAACGCTTAACCAGAGTGGCCTACGGAAAAAATACACATACCGTTGTAATCGGGCGACTTTCTACTTTGAGATGCAATGGGAATTTTTGTGTCTGGTCAACCCTTTCGCGGGATATGGGAGTTTGAAGCTAAGAAATGGTTGAGAAGACAACAAATTTTTCGCACTTCTTCTGCTACAAACGCTTATCCAGAATGGCCTATGGAAAAAATACACATACCGTTGCAATCGGGCGAGTTCCTACTTTCAGACGCAACAGGAATTTTTGGGATTGGTCAATCCGTTCGCGAGATATGGGAGTTTGAAGCTAAGAAATGGGTGAGCAGACAACAAATTTTTCCCAATTCTGCTGCTCCAAACGCTTAACCAGAATGGCCTAGGGAAAAAATACACATACCGTTGTAATCGGGCGAGTTCCTACTTTCAGACGCAACAGGAATTTTTGTGTTTGGTCAATCCGTTCGCGAGATATGGGAGCTTGAAGCTAAGAAATGGTTGAGAACACAACAAATTTTGCGCACTTCTGCTGCTCCAAACGCTTAACCAGAATGGCCGCGGGAATAAATACACGTACCGTTGCAATCGGCAGACTTTCTACATTCAGACGCAACAGGAATATTTGTGTTTGGTCAATCCGTTCGCGAGATATGGGAGTTCGAAGCTAAGAAACGGTTGAGAAGACAAGAAATTGTTCGCACTTCTGCTGCTCCAAACGCATGACCAGAATGGCCTAGGGACAAAATACACATACCGTTGTAATCGGGAGAGTTTCTACATTCAGACGCAACAGGAAATTTTGGGCTTGGTCAATCCGTACGCGAGATATGGGAGTTTGAAGCTAAGAAATGGTTGAGCAGACAACAAATTTTTCGTAAATCTGCTGCTGCAAACGCTTAACCAGAATGGTCTAGGGAAAAAATACACATACCGTTGTAATCGGGCGACTTTCTACTTTCAGATGCATTAGGAATTTTTGTGTTTGGTCAATCCTTTCGCGGGATATGGGAGTTTGAAGCTAAGAAGCGGTTGAGAAGACAACAAATTTTTCGCACTTCTGCTGCTACAAACGCTTAACTAGAATGCCCTAGGGAGGAAATACCCATACCGTTGTAATCGGGCGAGTATGTACTTTCAGATGCAAGAGGAATTTTTGGGCTTGGTCAATCCGTTCGCGAGATATGGGCGTTTGAAGCTAAGAAATGGTTGAGAAGGCTACAAATTTCTCGAAATTCTGCTGCTCCAAACGCTTAACAAGAATGGCCTAGGGAAAAAATACACATACCGTTGTAATCGGGCGACTTTCTACTTTCAGATGCAATAGGAATTTTTGTCTTTGTTCAATCCTTTCGCGGGATATGGGAGTTTGAAGCAAAGAAATGGTTGAGAAGACAACAAATTTTGCGCACATCTGTTGCTCCAAACGCTTAACCAGAATGACCTAGGGAAAAAATACACACACCTTTGTAATCGGGCGAGTTCCGACTTTCAGGCGCAACAGGAATTTTTGGGTTTGGTCAATCCGTTCGCGAGATATGGGAGTTCGAAGCTAAGAAATGGTTGGGAAGGCAACAAATTTTGCGCACTTCTGCTGCTCCAAACGCTTAACCAGAATGGCCTAGGGAAAAAATACACATACCGATGTAATCGGGCGCGTTTCTACTTTCAGATGCAATAGTAATTTTTGGGTTTGGTCAATCCGTTCGCGAGATATGGGAGTTTGAATCTAAGAAATGGTTGAGAAGACAACAAATTTTGCGCAATTCTGCTGCTCCAAACGCTTAACCAGAGTGGCCTACGGAAAAAATACACATACCGTTGTAATCGGGCGACTTTCTACTTTGAGATGCAATAGGAATTTTTGTGTTTGGTCAATCCTTTCGCGGGATATGGGAGTTTGAAGCTAAGAAATGGTTGAGAAGACAACAAATTTTTCGCACTTCTGCTGCTACAAACGCTTATCCAGAATGGCCTAGGGAGAAAATACACATACCTTTGTAATCGGGAGAGTTTCTACTTTCAGACGCAACAGGAATTTTTGGGTTTGGTCAATCCGTACACGAGATATGGGAGTTTGAAATTATGAAATGGTTGAGAAGACAAGCAATTTTGCGCACTTCTGCTGCTCCAAACGCTTAACCAGAATGGCCTAGGGAAAAAATACACATACCGTTGTAATCGGGCGCGTTTCTACTTTCAGATGCAATAGCAATTTTTGGGTTTGGTCAATCCGTTCGCGAGATATGGGAGTTTGTATCTGAGAAATGGTTGAGAAGACAACAAATTTTGCGCAATTCTGCTGCTCCAAACGCTTAACCAGAGTGGCCTACGGAAAAAATACACATACCGTTGTAATGGGGCGACTTTCTACTTTGAGATGCAATAGGAATTTTTGTGTTTGGTCAACCCTTTCGCGGGATATGGGAGTTTGAAGCTAAGAAATGGTTGAGAAGACAACAAATTTTTCGCACTTCTGCTGCTACAAACGCTTATCCAGAATGGCCTAGGGATAAAATACACATACCGTTGTAATCGGGCGAGTTCCTACTTTCAGACGCAACAGGAATTTTTGGGATTGGTCAATCCGTTCGCGAGATATGGGAGTTTGAAGCTAAGAAATGGGTGAGCAGACAACAAATTTTTCCCAATTCTGCTGCTCCAAACGCTTAACCAGAATGGCCTAGGGGAAAAATACACATACCGTTGTAATCGGGCCAGTTCCTACTTTCAGACGCAACAGGAATTTTTGTGTTTGGTCAATGAGTTCGCGAGGTATGGGAGCTTGAAGCTAAGAAATGGTTGAGAACACAACAAATTTTGCGCACTTCTGCTGCTCCAAACGCTTAACCAGAATGGCCGCGGGAATAAATACACGTACCGTTGCAATCGGCAGACTTTCTACATTCAGACGCAACAGGAATATTTGTGTTTGGTCAATCCGTTCGCGAGATATGGGAGTTCGGAGCTAAGAAACGGTTGAGAAGACAAGAAATTGTTCGCACTTCTGCTGCTCCAAACGCATGACCAGAATGGCCTAGGGACAAAATACACATACCGTTGTAATCGGGCGAGTTCCTACTTTCAGACGCAACAGGAATTTTTGGGATTGGTCAATCCGTACGCGAGATATGGGAGTTTGAAGCTAAGAAGCGGTTGAGAAGACAACAAATTTTTCGCACTTCTGCTGCTACAAACGCTTAACTAGAATGCCCTAGGGAGAAAATACCCATACCGTTGTAATCGGGCGAGTATGTACTTTCAGATGCAAGAGGAATTTTTGGGCTTGGTCAATCCGTTCGCGAGATATGGGCGTTTGAAGCTAAGAAATGGTTGAGAAGGCTACAAATTTCTCGCAATTCTGCTGCTCCAAACGCTTAACAAGAATGGCCTAGGGAAAAAATACACATACCGTTGTAATCGGGCGACTTTCTACTTTCAGATGCATTAGGAATTTTTGTGTTTGGTCAATCCTTTCGCGGGATATGGGAGTTTGAAGCTAAGAAGCGGTTGAGAAGACAACAAATTTTTCGCACTTCTGCTGCTACAAACGCTTAACTAGAATGCCCTATGGAGAAAATACCCATACCGTTGTAATCGGGCGAGTATGTTCTTTCAGATGCAAGAGGAATTTTTGGGCTTGGTCAATCCGTTCGCGAGATATGGGCGTTTGAAGCTAAGAAGCGGTTGAGAAGACAACAAATTTTTCGCACTTCTACTGCTACAAACGCTTAACTAGAATGCCCTAGGGAGAAAATAACCATACCGTTGTAATCGGGCGAGTATGTACTTTCAGATGCAAGAGGAATTTTTGGGCTTGGTCAATCCGTTCGCGAGATATGGGCGTTTGAAGCTAAGAAATGGTTGAGAAGGCTACAAATTTCTCGCAATTCTGCTGCTCCAAACGCTTAACAAGAATGGCCTAGGGAAAAAATACACATACCGTTGTAATCGGGCGACTTTCTACTTTCAGATGCATTAGGAATTTTTGTGTTTGGTCAATCCTTTCGCGGGATATGGGAGTTTGAAGCTAAGAAGCGGTTGAGAAGACAACAAATTTTTCGCACTTCTGCTGCTACAAACGCTTAACTAGAATGCCCTATGGAGAAAATACCCATACCGTTGTAATCGGGCGAGTATGTTCTTTCAGATGCAAGAGGAATTTTTGGGCTTGGTCAATCCGTTCGCGAGATATGGGCGTTTGAAGCTAAGAAGCGGTTGAGAAGACAACAAATTTTTCGCACTTCTACTGCTACAAACGCTTAACTAGAATGCCCTAGGGAGAAAATAACCATACCGTTGTAATCGGGCGAGTATGTACTTTCAGATGCAAGAGGAATTTTTGGGCTTGGTCAATCCGTTCGCGAGATATGGGCGTTTGAAGCTAAGAAATGGTTGAGAAGGCTACAAATTTCTCGCAATTCTGCTGCTCCAAACGCTTAACAAGAATGGCCTAGGGAAAAAATACACATACCGTTGTAATCGGGCGACTTTCTACTTTCAGATGCAATAGGAATTTTTGTGTTTGGTCAATCCTTTCGCGGGATATGGGAGTTTGAAGCTAAGAAATGGTTGAGAAGACAACAAATTTTGCGCACATCTGTTGCTCCAAACGCTTAACCAGAATGACCTAGGGAAAAAATACACACACCTTTGTAATCGGGCGAGTTCCTACTTTCAGGCGCAACAGGAATTTTTGGGTTTGGTCAATCCGTTCGCGAGATATGGGAGTTCGAAGCTAAGAAATGGTTGGGAAGGCAACAAATTTTGCGCAATTCTGCTGCTCCAAACGCTTAACCAGAATAGCCTAGGGAAGAAATACACATACCGTTGTAATCGGGCGCGTTTCTACTTTCAGATGCAATAGTAATTTTTGGGTTGGTCAATCCGTTCGCGAGATATGGGAGTTTGAATCTAAGAAATGGTTGAGAAGACAACAAATTTTGCGCAATTCTGCTGCTCCAAACGCTTAACCAGAGTGGCCTACGGAAAAAATACACATACCGTTGTAATCGGGCGACTTTCTACTTTGAGATGCAATAGGAATTTTTGTGTTTGGTCAATCCTTTCGCGGGATATGGGAGTTTGAAGCTAAGAAATGGTTGAGAAGACAACAAATTTTTCGCACTTCTGCTGCTACAAACGCTTATCCAGAATGGCCTAGGGATAAAATACACATACCGTTGTAATCGGGCGAGTTCCTACTTTCAGACGCAACAGGAATTTTTGGGATTGGTCAATCCGTTCGCGAGATATGGGAGTTTGAAGCTAAGAAATGGGTGAGCAGACAACAAATTTTTCCCAATTCTGCTGCTCCAAACGCTTAACCAGAATGGCCTAGGGGAAAAATACACATACCGTTGTAATCGGGCCAGTTCCTACTTTCAGACGCAACCGGAATTTTTGTGTTTGGTCAATGAGTTCGCGAGGTATGGGAGCTTGAAGCTAAGAAATGGTTGAGAACACAACAAATTTTGCGCACTTCTGCTGCTCCAAACGCTTAACCAGAATGGCCGCGGGAATAAATACACGTACCGTTGCAATCGGCAGACTTTCTACATTCAGACGCAACAGGAATATTTGTGTTTGGTCAATCCGTTCGCGAGATATGGGAGTTCGGAGCTAAGAAACGGTTGAGAAGACAAGAAATTGTTCGCACTTCTGCTGCTCCAAACGCATGACCAGAATGGCCTAGGGACAAAATACACATACCGTTGTAATCGGGCGAGTTCCTACTTTCAGACGCAACAGGAATTTTTGGGATTGGTCAATCCGTACGCGAGATATGGGAGTTTGAAGCTAAGAAGCGGTTGAGAAGACAACAAATTTTTCGCACTTCTGCTGCTACAAACGCTTAACTAGAATGCCCTAGGGAGAAAATACCCATACCGTTGTAATCGGGCGAGTATGTACTTTCAGATGCAAGAGGAATTTTTGGGCTTGGTCAATCCGTTCGCGAGATATGGGCGTTTGAAGCTAAGAAATGGTTGAGAAGGCTACAAATTTCTCGCAATTCTGCTGCTCCAAACGCTTAACAAGAATGGCCTAGGGAAAAAATACACATACCGTTGTAATCGGGCGACTTTCTACTTTCAGATGCATTAGGAATTTTTGTGTTTGGTCAATCCTTTCGCGGGATATGGGAGTTTGAAGCTAAGAAGCGGTTGAGAAGACAACAAATTTTTCGCACTTCTGCTGCTACAAACGCTTAACTAGAATGCCCTATGGAGAAAATACCCATACCGTTGTAATCGGGCGAGTATGTTCTTTCAGATGCAAGAGGAATTTTTGGGCTTGGTCAATCCGTTCGCGAGATATGGGCGTTTGAAGCTAAGAAGCGGTTGAGAAGACAACAAATTTTTCGCACTTCTGCTGCTACAAACGCTTAACTAGAATGCCCTAGGGAGAAAATAACCATACCGTTGTAATCGGGCGAGTATGTACTTTCAGATGCAAGAGGAATTTTTGGGCTTGGTCAATCCGTTCGCGAGATATGGGCGTTTGAAGCTAAGAAATGGTTGAGAAGGCTACAAATTTCTCGCAATTCTGCTGCTCCAAACGCTTAACAAGAATGGCCTAGGGAAAAAATACACATACCGTTGTAATCGGGCGACTTTCTACTTTCAGATGCAATAGGAATTTTTGTGTTTGGTCAATCCTTTCGCGGGATATGGGAGTTTGAAGCTAAGAAATGGTTGAGAAGACAACAAATTTTGCGCACATCTGTTGCTCCAAACGCTTAACCAGAATGACCTAGGGAAAAAATACACACACCTTTGTAATCGGGCGAGTTCCTACTTTCAGGCGCAACAGGAATTTTTGGGTTTGGTCAATCCGTTCGCGAGATATGGGAGTTCGAAGCTAAGAAATGGTTGGGAAGGCAACAAATTTTGCGCACTTCTGCTGCTCCAAACGCTTAACCAGAATAGCCTAGGGAAGAAATACACATACCGTTGTAATCGGGCGCGTTTCTACTTTCAGATGCAATAGTAATTTTTGGGTTGGTCAATCCGTTCGCGAGATATGGGAGTTTGAATCTAAGAAATGGTTGAGAAGACAACAAATTTTGCGCAATTCTGCTGCTCCAAACGCTTAACCAGAGTGGCCTACGGAAAAAATACACATACCGTTGTAATCGGGCGACTTTCTACTTTGAGATGCAATAGGAATTTTTGTGTTTGGTCAATCCTTTCGCGGGATATGGGAGTTTGAAGCTAAGAAATGGTTGAGAAGACAACAAATTTTTCGCACTTCTGCTGCTACAAACGCTTATCCAGAATGGCCTAGGGAAAAAATACACATACCTTTGTAATCGGGAGAGTTTCTACTTTCAGACGCAACAGGAATTTTTGGGTTTGGTCAATCCGTTCACGAGATATGGGAGTTTGAAATTATGAAATGGTTGAGAAGACAACAAATTTTGCGCACTTCTGCTGCTCCAAACGCTTAACCAGAATGGCCTAGGGAAAAAATACACATACCGTTGTAATCGGGCGAGTTCCTACTTTCAGGCGCAACAGGAATTTTTGGGTTTGGTCAATCCTTTCGCGGGATATGGGAGTTTGAAGCTAAGAAATGGTTGAGAAGACAACAAATTTTTCGCACTTCTGCTGCTACAAACGCTTATCCAGAATGGCCTAGGGATAAAATACACATACCGTTGTAATCGGGCGAGTTCCTACTTTCAGACGCAACAGGAATTTTTGGGATTGGTCAATCCGTTCGCGAGATATGGGAGTTTGAAGCTAAGAAATGGGTGAGCAGACAACAAATTTTTCCCAATTCTGCTGCTCCAAACGCTTAACCAGAATGGCCTAGGGGAAAAATACACATACCGTTGTAATCGGGCCAGTTCCTACTTTCAGACGCAACAGGAATTTTTGTGTTTGGTCAATGAGTTCGCGAGGTATGGGAGCTTGAAGCTAAGAAATGGTTGAGAACACAACAAATTTTGCGCACTTCTGCTGCTCCAAACGCTTAACCAGAATGGCCGCGGGAATAAATACACGTACCGTTGCAATCGGCAGACTTTCTACATTCAGACGCAACAGGAATATTTGTGTTTGGTCAATCCGTTCGCGAGATATGGGAGTTCGGAGCTAAGAAACGGTTGAGAAGACAAGAAATTGTTCGCACTTCTGCTATCCAAACGCATGACCAGAATGGCCTAGGGACAAAATACACATACCGTTGTAATCGGGCGAGTTCCTACTTTCAGACGCAACAGGAATTTTTGGGATTGGTCAATCCGTACGCGAGATATGGGAGTTTGAAGCTAAGAAGCGGTTGAGAAGACAACAAATTTTTCGCACTTCTGCTGCTACAAACGCTTAACTAGAATGCCCTAGGGAGAAAATACCCATACCGTTGTAATCGGGCGAGTATGTACTTTCAGATGCAAGAGGAATTTTTGGGCTTGGTCAATCCGTTCGCGAGATATGGGCGTTTGAAGCTAAGAAATGGTTGAGAAGGCTACAAATTTCTCGCAATTCTGCTGCTCCAAACGCTTAACAAGAATGGCCTAGGGAAAAAATACACATACCGTTGTAATCGGGCGACTTTCTACTTTCAGATGCATTAGGAATTTTTGTGTTTGGTCAATCCTTTCGCGGGATATGGGAGTTTGAAGCTAAGAAGCGGTTGAGAAGACAACAAATTTTTCGCACTTCTGCTGCTACAAACGCTTAACTAGAATGCCCTATGGAGAAAATACCCATACCGTTGTAATCGGGCGAGTATGTTCTTTCAGATGCATGAGGAATTTTTGGGCTTGGTCAATCCGTTCGCGAGATATGGGCGTTTGAAGCTAAGAAGCGGTTGAGAAGACAACAAATTTTTCGCACTTCTGCTGCTACAAACGCTTAACTAGAATGCCCTAGGGAGAAAATAACCATACCGTTGTAATCGGGCGAGTATGTACTTTCAGATGCAAGAGGAATTTTTGGGCTTGGTCAATCCGTTCGCGAGATATGGGCGTTTGAAGCTAAGAAATGGTTGAGAAGGCTACAAATTTCTCGCAATTCTGCTGCTCCAAACGCTTAACAAGAATGGCCTTGGGAAAAAATACACATACCGTTGTAATCGGGCGACTTTCTACTTTCAGATGCAATAGGAATTTTTGTGTTTGGTCAATCCTTTCGCGGGATATGGGAGTTTGAAGCTAAGAAATGGTTGAGAAGACAACAAATTTTGCGCACATCTGTTGCTCCAAACGCTTAACCAGAATGACCTAGGGAAAAAATACACACACCTTTGTAATCGGGCGAGTTCCTACTTTCAGGCGCAACAGGAATTTTTGGGTTTGGTCAATCCGTTCGCGAGATATGGGAGTTCGAAGCTAAGAAATGGTTGGGAAGGCAACAAATTTTGCGCACTTCTGCTGCTCCAAACGCTTAACCAGAATAGCCTAGGGAAGAAATACACATACCGTTGTAATCGGGCGCGTTTCTACTTTCAGATGCAATAGTAATTTTTGGGTTGGTCAATCCGTTCGCGAGATATGGGAGTTTGAATCTAAGAAATGGTTGAGAAGACAACAAATTTTGCGCAATTCTGCTGCTCCAAACGCTTAACCAGAGTGGCCTACGGAAAAAATACACATACCGTTGTAATCGGGCGACTTTCTACTTTGAGATGCAATAGGAATTTTTGTGTTTGGTCAATCCTTTCGCGGGATATGGGAGTTTGAAGCTAAGAAATGGTTGAGAAGACAACAAATTTTTCGCACTTCTGCTGCTACAAACGCTTATCCAGAATGGCCTAGGGAAAAAATACACATACCTTTGTAATCGGGAGAGTTTCTACTTTCAGACGCAACAGGAATTTTTGGGTTTGGTCAATCCGTTCACGAGATATGGGAGTTTGAAATTATGAAATGGTTGAGAAGACAACAAATTTTGCGCACTTCTGCTGCTCCAAACGCTTAACCAGAATGGCCTAGGGAAAAAATACACATACCGTTGTAATCGGGCGCGTTTCTACTTTCAGATGCAATAGCAATTTTTGGGTTTGGTCAATCCGTTCGCGAGATATGGGAGTTTGAATCTGAGAAATGGTTGAGAAGACAACAAATTTTGCGCACTTCTGCTGCTCCAAACGCTTAACCAGAGTGGCCTACGGAAAAAATACACATACCGTTGTAATCGGGCGACTTTCTACTTTGAGATGCAATAGGAATTTTTGTGTTTGGTCAACCCTTTCGCGGGATATGGGAGTTTGAAGCTAAGAAATGGTTGAGAAGAGAACAAATTTTTCGCACTTCCGCTGCTACAAACGCTTATCCAGAATGGCCTAGGGATAAAATACACATACCGTTGTAATCGGGCGAGTTCCTACTTTCAGACGCAACAGGAATTTTTGGGATTGGTCAATCCGTTCGCGAGATATGGGAGTTTGAAGCTAAGAAATGGGTGAGCAGACAACAAATTTTTCCCAATTCTGCTGCTCCAAACGCTTAACCAGAATGGCCTAGGGGAAAAATACACATACCGTTGTAATCGGGCGAGTTCCTACTTTCAGACGCAACAGGAATTTTTGTGTTTGGTCAATGAGTTCGCGAGATATGGGAGCTTGAAGCTAAGAAATGGTTGAGAACACAACAAATTTTGCGCACTTCTGCTGCTCCAAACGCTTAACCAGAATGGCCGCGGGAATAAATACACGTACCGTTGCAATCGGCAGACTTTCTACATTCAGACGCAACAGGAATATTTGTGTTTGGTCAATCCGTTCGCGAGATATGGGAGTTCGAATCTAAGAAACGGTTGAGAAGACAAGAAATTGTTCGCACTTCTGCTGCTCCAAACGCATGACCAGAATGGCCTAGGGACAAAATACACATACCGTTGTAATCGGGAGAGTTTCTACATTCAGACGCAACAGGCAATTTTGGGCTTGGTCAATCCGTACGCGAGATATGGGAGTTTGAAGCTAAGAAGCGGTTGAGAAGACAACAAATTTTTCGCACTTCTGCTGCTACAAACGCTTAACTAGAATGCCCTAGGGAGAAAATACCCATACCGTTGTAATCGGGCGAGTATGTACTTTCAGATGCAAGAGGAATTTTTGGGCTTGGTCAATCCGTTCGCGAGATATGGGCGTTTGAAGCTAAGAAATGGTTGAGAAGGCTACAAATTTCTCGCAATTCTGCTGCTCCAAACGCTTAACAAGAATGGCCTAGGGAAAAAATACACATGCCGTTGTAATCGGGCGACTTTCTACTTTCAGATGCAATAGGAATTTTTGTGTTTGGTCAATCCTTTCGCGGGATATGGGAGTTTGAAGCTAAGAAATGGTTGAGAAGACAACAAATTTTGCGCACATCTGTTGCTCCAAACGCTTAACCAGAATGACCTAGGGAAAAAATACGCACACCTTTGTAATCGGGCGAGTTCCTACTTAAGGGCGCAACAGGAATTTTTGGGTTTGGTCAATCCGATCGCGAGATATGGGAGTTCGAAGCTAAGAAATGGTTGGGAAGGCAACAAATTTTGCGCACTTCTGCTGCTCCAAACGCTTAACCAGAATGGCCTAGGGAAAAAATACACATACCGTTGTAATCGGGCGCGTTTCTACTTTCAGACGCAACAGGAATTTTTGGGTTTGGTCAATCCGTTCACGAGATATGGGAGTTTGAAATTATGAAATGGTTGAGAAGACAACAAATTTTGCGCACTTCTGCTGCTCCAAACGCTTAACCAGAATGGCCTAGGGAAAAAATACACATACCGTTGTAATCGGGCGCGTTTCTACTTTCAGATGCAATAGCAATTTTTGGGTTTGGTCAATCCGTTCGCGAGATATGGGAGTTTGAATCTGAGAAATGGTTGAGAAGACAACAAATTTTGCGCACTTCTGCTGCTCCAAACGCTTAACCAGAGTGGCCTACGGAAAAAATACACATACCGTTGTAATCGGGCGACTTTCTACTTTGAGATGCAATAGGAATTTTTGTGTTTGGTCAACCCTTTCGCGGGATATGGGAGTTTGAAGCTAAGAAATGGTTGAGAAGACAACAAATTTTTCGCACTTCTGCTGCTACAAACGCTTATCCAGAATGGCCTAGGGATAAAATACACATACCGTTGTAATCGGGCGAGTTCCTACTTTCAGACGCAACAGGAATTTTTGGGATTGGTCAATCCGTTCGCGAGATATGGTAGTTTGAAGCTAAGAAATGGGTGAGCAGACAACAAATTTTTCCCAATTCTGCTGCTCCAAACGCCTAACCAGAATGGCCTAGGGGAAAAATACACATACCGTTGTAATCGGGCCTTTTCCTACTTTCAGACGCAACAGGAATTTTTGTGTTTGGTCAATGAGTTCGCGAGATATGGGAGCTTGAAGCTAAGAAATGGTTGAGAACACAACAAATTTTGCGCACTTCTGCTGCTCCAAACGCTTAACCAGAATGGCCGCGGGAATAAATACACGTACCGTTGCAATCGGCAGACTTTCTACATTCAGACGCAAAAGGAATATTTGTGTTTGGTCAATCCGTTCGCGAGATATGGGAGTTCGAAGCTAAGAAACGGTTGAGAAGACAAGAAATTGTTCGCACTTCTGCTGCTCCAAACGCATGACCAGAATGGTCTAGGGAAAAAATACACATACCGTTGTAATCGGGCGACTTTCTACTTTCAGATGCATTAGGAATTTTTGTGTTTGGTCAATCCTTTCGCGGGATATGGGAGTTTGAAGCTAAGAAGCGGTTGAGAAGACAACAAATTTTTCGCACTTCTGCTGCTACAAACGCTTAACTAGAATGCCCTAGGGAGAAAATACCCATACCGTTGTAATCGGGCGAGTATGTACTTTCAGATGCAAGAGGAATTTTTGGGCTTGGTCAATCCGTTCGCGAGATATGGGCGTTTGAAGCTAAGAAATGGTTGAGAAGGCTACAAATTTCTCGCAATTCTGCTGCTCCAAACGCTTAACAAGAATGGCCTAGGGAAAAAATACACATACCGTTGTAATCGGGAGAGCTTCTACTTTCAGGCGCAGCAGGAATTTTTGGGTTTGGTCAAGCCGTTCGCGAGATATGGGAGTTTGAAGCTAAGAAATGGTTGAGCAGACAACAAATTTTTCCCAATTCTGCTGCTCCAAACGCTTAACCAGAATGGCCTAGGAAAAAAATACACATATGGTTGTAATCGGGCGAGTATCTACTTTCAGATGCAATAGTAATTTTTGGGTTTGTTCAATCCGTTCGCGAGATATGGGAGTTTGAATCTAAGAAATGGTTGAGAAGACAACAAATTTTCCGCACTTCTGCTGCTCCAAACGCTTAACCAGAGTGGCCCACGGAAAAAATACACATACCGTTGTAATCGGGCGACTTTCTACTTTCAGATGCAATGGCAATTTTTGGGTTTGGTCAATCCGTTCGCGAGATATGGGAGTTTGAATCTGAGAAATGGTTGAGAAGACAACAAATTTTGCGCACATCTGTTGCTCCAAACGCTTAACCAGAATGACCTAGGGAAAAAATACACATACCGTTGTAATCGGGCGCGTTTCTACTTTCAGATTGAATAGTAATTTCTGGGTTTGGTCAATCCGTTCGCGAGATATGGGAGTTTGAATCTAAGAAATGGTTATGAAGACAACAAATTTTGCGCACTTCTGTTGCTCCAATCCCTTAACCAGTATGACCTAGGAAAAAAATTCACATACCGTTGTAATCGGGCGAGTTCCTACTTTCTGACGCAACAGGAATTTTTGGGTTTGGTCAATCCATTCGCGAGATATGGGAGTTTGAAGCTAAGAAATGGTTGAGCAGACAACAAATTTTTCCCACTTCTGCTGCTCCAAACGCTTAACCACAATGGCCGCGGGAATAAATACACATACCGTTGCAATCGGCAGACTTTCTACATTCAGACGCAACAGGAATATTTGGGTTTGGTCATTCCGTTCGCGAGATATGGGAGTTCGAAGCTAAGAAATGGTAGAGAAGACAAGAAATTTTTCGCACTTCTGCTGCTCCAAACGCATGACCAGAACGGCCTAGGGACAAAATACACATACCGCTGTATTCGGGAGAGTTTCTGCATTCAGACGCAACAGGAATTTTTGGGTTTGGTCAATCCGTTCGCGAGATATGGGAGTTTGAAACTAAGAAATGGTTGAGCAGACAACAAATTTTTCCCAATTCTGCTGATCCAAACGCTTAACCAGAATGGCCTAGGGAAAAAGTACACATACCGTTGTAATCGGGCGACTTTCTACTTACAGATGCATTAGGAATTTTTGTGTTTGGTCAATCCTTTCGCGGGATATGGGAGTTTGAAGCTAAGAAACGGTTGAGAAGACAACAAATTTTTCGCACTTCTGCTGCTACAAACGCTTAACCAGAATGGCCTAGGAAAAAAATACACATACCGTTGTAATCGGGCGAGTATCTACTTTCAGATGCAAGAGGAATTTTTGGGCTTGGTCAATCCGTTCGCGAGATATGGGCGTTTGAAGCTAAGAAATGGTTGAGAAGGCTACAAATTTCTCGCAATTCTGCTGCTCCAAACGCTTAACCAGAATGGCCTAGGGAAAAATACACATACCGTTGAAATCGGGCGACTTTCTACTTTCAGATGCAATAGGAATTTTTGTGTTTGGTCAATCCTTTCGCGGGATATGGGAGTTTGAAGCTAAGAAATGGTTGAGAAGACAACAAATTTTTCGCACTTCTGCTGCTACAAACGCTTATCCAGAATGATCTAGGGAAAAAATACACATACCGTTGTAATCGGGCGAGTATCTACTTTCAGATGCAAGAGGAATTTTTGGGCTTGGTCAATCCTTTCGCGAGATATGGGCGTTTGAAGCTAAGAAATGGTTGAGAAGGCTACAAATTTTTCCCAATTCTGCTGCTCCAAACGCTTATCCAGAATGGCCTAGGGAAAAAATACACATACCGTTGTAATCGGGCGACTTTCTACTTTCAGATGAAATAGGAATTTTTGTGTTTGGTCAATCCTTTCGCGGGATATGGGAGTTTGAAGCTAGGAAATGGTTGAGAAGACAACAAATTTTTTGCAATTCTGCTGCTACAAACGCTTATCCAGAATGGCCTAGGGAAAAAATACACATACCGTTGCAAACGGGAGAGTTTCTACTTTCAGACGCAACAGGAATTTTTGGGTTTGGTCGAGCCGTTCGCGAGATATAGGAGTTTGAAGCTAAGAAATGGTTGAGCAGACAACAAATTTTTCCCAATTCTCGTGGTCCAAACGCTTAACCAGAATAGCCTAGGGAAAAATACACATCCCGTTGTAATCGAGCGAGTTTCTACTTTCAGATGCAAGAGGAATTTTTGGGTTTGGTCAATCCGTTCGCGAGATATGGGAGTTTGAAGCTAAGAAATGGTTGAGCAGACAACAAATTTTTCCCCATTCTGCTGCGACAAACGCTTATCCAGAATGGCCTAGGGAAAAAATACACATACCGTTGCAAACGGGAGAGTTTCTACTTTCAGACGCAACAGGAATTTTTGGGTTTGGTCAAGCCGTTCGCGAGATATAGGAGTTTGAAGCTAAGAAATGGTTGAGCAGACAACAAATTTTTCCCAATTCTCGTGATCCAAACGCTTAACCAGAATGGCCTAGGGAAAAATACACATCCCGTTGTAATCGAGCGAGTTTCTACTTTCAGATGCAAGAGGAATTTTTGGGTTTGGTCAATCCGTTCGCGAGATATGGGAGTTTGAAGCTAAGAAATGGTTGAGCAGACAACAAATTTTTCCCCATTCTGCTGCTCCAAACGCTTAACCAGAATGGCCTAGGGAGAAAATACACATACCGTTCTAATCGGGCGAGTTCCTACTTTCAGACGCAACAGGAATTTTTGGGTTTGGTCAATCCATTCGCGAGATATGGAAGTTTGAAGCTAAGAAATGGTTGAGCAGACAACAAATTTTTCGCACTTCTGCTGCTCCAAACGCTTAACCAGGATGGTATAGGGAAAAAATACACATCCCCTTGTAATCGGGAGAGTTTCTACTTTCAGACGCAGCAGGTATTTTTGGGTTTGGTCAATCCGTTCACGAGATATGGGAGTTTGAAGGTAAGAAATGGTTGAACAGACAACAAATTTTTCCCACTTCTGCTGCTCCAAACGCTTAACCAGAATGGTCTAGGGAAAAAATACACATACCGTTGCAATCGGGCGACTTTCTACTTTCAGATGCATTAGGAATTTTTGTGTTTGGTCAATCCTTTCGCGGGATATGGGTGTTTGACGCTAAGAAGCGGTTGAGAAGACAACAAATTTTTCGCAATTCTGCTGCTACAAACGCTTAACTAGAATGCCCTAGGGAGAAAATACCCATACCGTTGTAATCGGGCGAGTATGTACTTTCAGATGCAAGAGGAATTTTTGGGCTTGGTCAATCCGTTCGCGAGATATGGGCGTTTGAAGCTAAGAAATGGTTGAGAAGGCTACAAATTTCTCGCAATTCTGCTGCTCCAAACGCTTAACAAGAATGGCCTAGGGAAAAAATACACATACCGTTGTAATCGGGCGACTTTCTACATTCAGATGCAATAGGAATTTTTGTGTTTGGTCAATCCTTTCGCGGGATATGGGAGTTTGAAGGTAAGAAATGGTTGAGAAGACAACAAATTTTCCGCACTTCTGCTGCTCCAAACGCTTAACCAGAGTGGCCTACGGAAAAAATACACAAACGGTTGTAATCGAGCGACTTTCTACTTTCAGATGCAATAGGAATTTTTGTGATTGGTCAATCCTTTCGCGGGATATGGGAGTTTGAAGCTAAGAAATGGTTGAGAAGACAACAAATTTTGCGCACATCTGTTGCACCAAACGCTTAACCAGAATGACCTAGGGAAAAAATACACACACCTTTGTAATCGGGCGAGTTCCTACTTTCAGGCGCAACAGGAATTTTTGGGTTTGGTCAATCCGTTCGCGAGATATGGGAGTTCGAAGCTAAGAAATGGTTGGGAAGGCAACAAATTTTGCGCACTTCTGCTGCTCCAAACGCTTAACCAGAATGGCCTAGGGAAAAAATACACACACCGTTGTAATCGGGCGCGTTTCTACTTTCAGATGCAATAGTAATTTTTGGGTTTGGTCAATCCGTTCGCGAGATATGGGAGTTTGAATCTAAGAAATGGTTGAGAAGACAACAAATTTTGCGCAATTCTGCTGCTCCAAACGCTTAACCAGAGTGGCCTACGGAAAAAATACACATACCGTTGTAATCGGGCGACTTTCTACTTTGAGATGCAATAGGAATTTTTGTGTTTGGTCAACCCTTTCGCGGGATATGGGAGTTTGAAGCTAGGAAATGGTTGAGAATACAACAAATCTTTCGCACTTCTGCTGC